>NC_056731.1:477250061-477302561 GCF_019279795.1 Protopterus annectens
AGCCATAGCCCATGACATTCCATATACAGGTCATATGGGCATAAAACGTACAAATAGATGTATTATGCAGAACTTTTATTGGCCTGGAATTGCAAGGGATGTAACAGGGTACTGCAGGACCTGTGAGCAGTGCCAAAAAGTAGGCAAGGCAGGAGACAAGGTCAATGCTCCTTTGATGCCTCTGCCTGTGACTGAGGAGCTATTTCAGAAGGCAACTATGGATATTTTGGGGGCTCTGCATACCCTAAGTTCCACAGGGAAGAAGCATATCCTAGTGGTAGTTGATTATGCTACTAGATACCCTGAGGCATTTGCCCTGTCCTCCATAGAGGCAGAGAAGGTGACAAATGCTTTGCTAGAGATTTTCTGCAGGGTAGGTTTTCCAAGAGAAATACTGACTGATAGAGGTGCCAATTTCATGTCAGACCTGCTGGCTTTTCTGTGGAAGCATTGTGGGTGAAGCACCTAAAGACAACCCCCTACCATCCCCAGACTAATGGTCTTGTGAAGAGGTTAAACTCTACACTAAGACCATGTATGGGCATTTTTAGACCAGTTTTTAAGAGAGAGTGGGACAAATATTTGCCCTGTCTGCTGTTTGCTTACAGAGAGGTACCTCAGGAATCCATGGGTTTTTCACCCTTTGAGTTGCTGTATGGGCATAGGGTGAAGGGACCTTTAGACTTGATTCATGATGAGTGGTAGAGTGAGTGTGTATTTCACAAGAAGTCTGTTGTGGCATATGTCTTAAACCTCAGGAGAAGGCTCAGGGAGCTCATGGGCTTGGCCCAAGAAAAACTGGCAGTAGAAAAAGGTTCATAGGTAGGTACTAGGCTATTGGCCCTGGGGCCTATACAAGCCCAACCAAAAAGGAACCCTGGCTTTTGCCAACCAAGAAAATTATTTTCCTGTGCCACTGTCAAGCAGAGCCACAGAGGTGATCCCCGGGGTGAATTTCCTATTTCCCATCCAATCATCAAGATTTTTCTTGAAGAGTGCTAATGAGGAGCTTTGTTTGATATGGATAGGTAGCTTATTCCAGAGTATGGGAAGTCTCTCCCTCCGGCATGTTCTGGTTATTGTGGTGACAAGGTTTAGGTCCCTAGAGCATGTAGCTTGGAGGAATTGGAATTTCTTTAAGTGGAGCATGTCCAACAGCTCTGGGTTTGACATAGCTTTGTATATTAGGCAGAGATCACCTCTGAGTAGGCGATATGCGACGGAGTAAAGCTGGTATTTTTTTTAGACGGTCTGTGTAGGGCATCTATTTGAGGCCAGTAATTCTCTTTGTGAGGTATTTCTGCGGCCTTTCCAGTTGTTGTAGATGTCTTGTGAGGTACATACCAAAAGGGGCGTTGTACTCTATAATGGGTCTAATGAGTGATGAGTAGAGGGGAACCATGACCTCTTTTTTCTGGATGAGAAACCTTTTGTGATGAGGTGTGCCACATAGAAGGATTTCCTGACTACTGTGGAGATGTGATTATCAAAGGAGAGACTACTGTCCACCTGTGTCCCAAGGTCTCTTATCACACTTTCTGTGTTAAGTATACTACCGCCTATGTTGTAGTTCATGGGTACAGAGTTTTTACCAAAGGGGATGACAATGCACTTTTTGGCATTGAGCTTGAGGCCATTGCTTTGACACCAGGCATCTGTCTCAGTGAGGCCCTTTTGTAGGATGTCCACATCGTTAGGAGTTTCGATTATGGCTCCTAGTATGCAGTCATCTGCGAACTTCGTTAGCCAAAGACCTTCCGTGTTAGCCTGTACTTCAGAGAAGTAGATACCAAACAGGAGAGGACCCAGGACTGAACCCTGAGGACTGGGATGACAGGAATGTTCGAGCCAGAGAGTATGCTGTGCGACAGCAGGTTATAGTTTTTATTCCTGTCAGACATGGTAAACTGCAGGCAGCTTGGGATGGACCCTTCAAAGTGGTAAGGAAAGTCAGTGATGTTAATACATTCTAGAACTGCTAGGCTGGAGGCAGGGACACAATTTGTACCGTGTTAACATGATGAAACCTTACCATGATAGGAAGGCCCTGGTGCTGAGCATTTGCAGTTAATGGCAGGAGGACTTTGAGGGGGATCTAGTGACTGATTTGGTCACTGAAGCTCAGACTGACACCTCCATGGAAGGGGTAGCAGTATCCCAGGGTCTATCCCCTATCCGAGTTTGAGAAATCTGAGCAGGATTACAGGAGTTTGGGGGCATGTTCACTGAGAAACCTGGGTTCAGCCACCTGGTGCAGCACCATGTGGATACAGGACTCTGAAGGCCTATCAAGCAGGTTCCTTACAGGGTGCCTGAGAGAGTCAGACAGACTTTGAGGAGGAGATACAGGAAATGTTTGAACTGCGGGTAATCCAGGAGTCCAGCAGTCCCTGGGCCTCACCAGTGGTGCTGATACCAAAGAAAAATGATAGTACCAGTTCTGTGTGGAGTACAGGAAACTAAGTAGTTATACAAAGTCAGATGCTTACCCCATGCCTAGGACAGATGAAGCCTAAGAGCACCTGGGTGGGACTAAGTATCTGACCACTACTGATCTGTCCGAGGGCTACTGGCAGGTACACTTGGCTCCCACCACTAGAGATAGAGGTCAGCCTTTGTGGCTCCTTTTGGATTATATGAGTTCACAAAGATGCCTTTTGGGTGAAAAATGCCTCAGAGACCTCCCAGAGGCTGGTAGAGCATATCCTAGCAGGAGCAGGAGATTATGCCCTTGCTTACCTGGATGATACTGCTATTTACATCCATTCCTGGCATGAGCACCTTCAGCATGTCAGAGAGGTCCTGGGCAGACTGCAAATGGCAGGGTTGACCATTAAGCCTAGTAAGTTTCAGGTGGGTATGGCAGATGTCTCCTACCTGGGACATAGAATGGGGAGTGGTAAGATCAGACCACAACCTGCCAAATGGAAGCCATTCAGGCATGGCCTGCCCCTGTTACTAAAAAAACAGGTGAGAGCATTTTTGGGGACAGCATGGTACTACAGAAAGTTTGTTCCCAATTATAGTGCAATAGCTGCTCCCCTCACAGACCTGACAAAGAAAAACAGGCCAGACAACGTAGTGTGGACCCCCAGTCTGCTAGCAGGCATTTTAAAAGCTTAAAGGGATTTGGAGGACCCCCCCCCCTGTGTTAGCCAGTCCAGATTACAGCAAAGAATTTGTTGTGCAAGTGGATGCTTCGAACCATGGGGTGGGGACCATACTCAGCCAGGTTTCCACAGAGGGAGAAGAGTATCTAGTGGTATATCTCAGCCATCAACTCCAACCGAGGGAGGAATGTTATGCAGCAGTAGAAAAAGAATGTTTGGCCATAGTATACAGACCACAATCCCTTACCTTAAATACATTGCGCCAGCCAGCAAAATGCCAAGTTACTAAGATGGAGCCAAGGGTTGCAGGCATATGATGTGACAGTGCAGCACCATAGTGGAGTTATCAATGCCAATGCAGAGGGGCTGTCAAGACAGGGTATGGGATAATGCATTCCCAGATAGGCTTATTCTTCTCAAGCAACATTTCTCAAGGGGCACTTGAAAAACTAGCTTGAGTTTTCAAAGGGGGAGAGGTGTGACAATAGGAGGTACTGCCAGCCATGCTAAGAGAAATAGAGCAGTGGATTTGCAACATATGCCAGCACAGAATTTTGTAAACGATTATATGTCATTTGTATGTCAAACTAATGTCTACAGATGTGTGATGAAAATGTATTTGTGAGGTTTGCTTCTCTTAAAATGCATCAGCAGTGTGCCCTGCTGGAAGGAAAAGAAATGTACATGCATTATTTTAACTGTTTAAATGTGTATATCGTAGCAGCATAAACTGGAAGTGAAGAGGTTAATCTTAAGCCACCTGAAATTGCAGAATATTCTTGAAATTAAATTACTTAATGGGTTAAGCCATAAAGATGTTATCCCACAGTTTTGAAAGGAGCCAGAGATGCAATGTCTGTGCTTGAGAATAGGTTCCAGCTCCTGTAGGAAGAATTAAATGGTTTTATGGTTTTATGACTTTCAACAGCTGCACCACATCTGAGCAAAAATCTGTCTATGTGTATTGTAGCACATAGGTGTTAAACCCTAGTAACTTCTAATGTCGGAGTACAGTGCGAGGAACAGAGTCAGATGACCAGATGTACATGATGTCATTCTGTTCAGAAATAATGTCTTAATATTACAGGAGACTGAAATCTCAGCAGCATTCTGTATTCTGTCTTGGATATGACAGCAAGAACCACTGACACAAATCATATTGCCTTGCTCTATTCAGTAAGTGGTAACAGTAATTCTTTTAGTCAGTCAGGAATAGACAGTAAGACTAGCTAAATACCATTTTTCTGTAACTGTGTGAAACTTTCCATCAGTGTTATTTTTAATTCCCTGTGTCTGAAACTCTGGCATTTACTGTAAATAGATATTTAGTATTTTCTTGTTCTTTTATTATTTAGTGTTAAATATATTTAAACTTTTCATTGTGGCTTGTCCTTTTTAGAAAATATTTAAGAAGTTTTGAGAGTATTGGCATACAGTGGATATAAAAAGTGTACACACCCCTGTTAAAATGCCAGGTTTTTGTCATAGAAAAAAAAATGAGACCACAATAAATCATTTCAAACCTTTTCCCACCTTTTTTGTAACTATTAATCTGTACAATCCAACTGAAAAACAAACAAATCTGTTAGGGGAAAAATATAAAAAAATACAAAACGTACAATAAGTTGTTTGCATAAGTGTGCACACCCTTAAACTAATACATTGTTGAAGCACCTTTTGATTTGATTACAGCATTCAGTCTTCTTGGGTACACACCTCCCATCAGTTAAAGAGGCAGTTAAAGAGACTCTGATTAACCCCAAATACAGTTCAGCCGTCCTAGAAGGATTTTCTTGACATTTACACAGTAGACTGCTACAGCAAAATCCATGGTTCCCAGAGAACTTACAAAACATCAAAGGGTCTCATTGTTGAAAGGTATCAGTCAGGAAAAGGGTACAAAAAAAATTTCCACAGTATTGGATATACCGTGGAACACAGTGAAGACAGTTATCAAAAAGTGGAGAAAATAAGGGATAACAGTGACGTTGCAAAGAACTGGACGTCCCTCCAAAATTGATGAAACGACAAGATAAAAACTGGGCAGGGAGGCTGCCAAGAGATCTACAGCAACACTGAAGGAGCTGCAGGAACTTCTGGCAAGTACTGATTGTGTACTACATGTGACAACAATCTCCTGTATTCTCCATACGACTGGACTATGGGGTAGGGTTGCAAGACGGAAGCCTTTTCTTACACAGAAAAACATCCAGGCCCAGCTAAAATTTGCAAAACAATACATGAAGTCTTCCAAAAGCATGTGGGAAAATGTGTTATAGTATGATGAGACCAAGGTTGAACTTTATGGCCACAATTCCAAAAGGTACATTTGGTGCAAAAACAACACTTCGCATCACTAAAGCTGCTCTCTCTAAAGCTAAAAACACAGCATCAATGGGACCGGATGGTGTCCCCAGCTGTGTGCTACACGAGCTAAATGAGGAATTAAACCCGCACATAAGGCAGCTGTTTAATCTCAGCCTTACCACAGGATACGTGCCCAAGGAGTGGCGTACGGCAACTGTGGTCCCACTCCACAAAGGTGGTGCCTCTACGGACCCTGGTAATTACCGCCCCAAAGCTTAACAAGTCTAGTCTGCAAAGCTATGGAGAGGATCATAATGGAGCTCATAAACAAAGATATAGGGGACTTGCAGACACTGGACCCGACCCAGTTTGGCGTCAAGGGAAGATCATGCCTTTTGAACTTGGTCGACTTCGAAACAGTCACCAAGGCCATTGATGAGGGAAAGGCAGTCCATACAGCCTACCTTGACCTTGCAAAGGCTTTCGACACAATACCCCACTCGGGTATTGTAGAAAAACTTACCAGCTTAAATGTAAACCCATATGTCACAAGATGGGTTGCAAACTGGCTTAAGGACAGAACCCACAGGGTTAGAGTTGCTGGCGCTATGTCAGACTCCAAGCCGGTCACAAGTGGTGTCCCACAGGGCTCTGTCCTTGGCCCCCTATTGTTCGGCATCTACTTCTCAGAAATACAGGCCAACATGGGAGGTCTTTGGCTGACAAAGTTTGCAGACGACTGCAAACTGGGCGCCATAGTGGAAAGTGCATCGGACAAGGATATCCTTCAGAAGGGACTCACGGAAACAGATAGCTGGTGCCAGAGCCATGGCCTGAAGTTAAACGCCAAAAAATGTATAGTCATACCCTTCGGGAAAAACAAGGTAACCCCAAGCTACCATATAGGTGGCAATCCACTAAGCACAGAAGAGGTTATCAGGGACCTGGGGACCCAGGTTGACAGTGGCCTTTCTTTTGACACTCACATTGCTAAAGTGGTTAGAAAGACCTTCTACATAGCCCACCTGATCATGAAGGGATTCACATCCAGATCTAGTGAGGTCATTGTTCCCCTGTACTCTTCACTTATCAGACCAATGATCGAGTACAATGCCCCATTCGGGATGTATCTCACCCGACATCTGCAGCAATTGGAGAGACCCCAAAGTTTCTCACCAAAAGGATAAAGGACTCCAAAATCTGTCATATGCTGCCAGATTGAAGAAACTCCAGCTCTATTCAGTCGCATACCGTCTGCTCAGAGGTGACATGTGCCTGACATACAAGGCCATGTCCAACCCGGAATTAATGGACATGCTCCACCTCAAAAATCCAAATCCACCAAAACCACTAGAGCAAGCGACTTAAACCTTAGCACGGATATAAATAGGACGTGCTGGAGGGATAGATTTATCACTCAGAGACTCCCTATGCTGTGGAATAGAGTCCCGGTCCATGTGAGGCAGAGCACCTCGCTGGCTCTGTTCAAGAGAAATCTTGACCTGTGGATGGGAGATTGTAGGTTTACCCCGGGAATCATCTCTGTGTCACTGCTGGACAGAGGCACAACAAACTAATGGGTACAGTATTTTTTCATATAAGGGGTGGCGTAAGCCACAAAAATTCAGGCTAGGCTTATAAATGCCTTGAGGCAGATAGCCTAGTATAAACCTATGAACCTATGAACTAAAAGAACACCATTCCCACGGTAAAGCATGGTAGTTGCAGTATCATGCTTTGGGGTTGCTTTTCTTCAGCTGGAACTGGGGTTTTAGTCAAGGTGGAGGGAATTATGAACAGTTCCAAATACCAGTCACTTTTGGCCCAAACCCTTCAGGCTTCTGCTAGAAAGATGAAGATGAATTTCACCTTTCAATCCAACAATGACCCCAAGCATGCATCCAAATCAATAAACGAATGGCTTCACCAGAAGAAAATTAAAGTTTTGGAATGGCCCAGCCTGAGCCCAGACTTAAATCTAATAGAAAATCTGTGGGGTGACCTGAAGTGGGCTGTGCACAAGAGATGCCCTCACAATCTAACATATTTGGAGTTCTTTTGCAAGGAAGAGTGGGCAGATATTGCCAAGTCAAGATGTGCCTTGCTGATAGACTCCTACCCAAGAAGACTGAATCCTGCAATTAAATCAAAAGGTGCTTCAACAAAGTATTAGTTTAAGGGTGTGTACACTTATGCAACCAGCTTATTGTACGTTTTTTATTTTTTTATATTTTCCCCTAACAGATTTGCTTTTCAATGGAATTGCACAGGTTATCGGTCACATTAAAGGTGAGAAAAGTTTTGAAATGATTTATTGTGGTCTCATTTTTTTATATCACAAAAACCTGGCATTTTAACAAGGGTGTATACACTATTTATATCCACTGTATATTTATTTGGTGATAACTCTAGCCACTCCTGAAAGCTTTGCTGTTTGGCCAACATTACCATTTGTATTAATATTAACTTCACTCAGCATAATTGGATACCCTTTTAGGAGCCTTGTAGTAACTGAGTGGTAGCAGTGAATCTACCTTATAGTCTGAGCAAAGTTGGTAGAGAAGGTAATCTGTGTCACCCTTTCCCAGGTGTGTGTGTGTGTATAAAAATGAAATCTCAAAGAATGTGTGTGTCAGCTACTTGGAGCAGGGACACAAAGCACTGGTTTCACAGTGCCATTGGGGAGCCTTACTGGGGACCTGGGGAGAGACAGATAGAGACACGCCCAGACTAAGTGTGTGCCCTGTGTGCTCTTAAGGGAAATTGTGCTTGCGGCACAGAGGTCTGTATCTGGAAATACTGAGTGAGTGCATTCATTTGTATTCCAAGTGCACATCCCTCTCCAGTGTCAGTGGTGAGGATTCAAGCTCCTTGATTACTGCCCAGCGTGGGGCATCACAGTCTTAATTAAGCATAATTGAACATTTTAATGAGTAGGTAAGGAGTTAAAATTGGTCCAAGAGTGTAACATATCCTTACTAAATGGGTCTACCAAGTTTTTAGTAAGTAGTAGAAGTAGTACAGAAATAGTGGAGATGTGCAATTTAGGTGTGGGTGGGATTGTTAGGGTGAGTATAAGTGGATGATGTATGAGTTTAGTTCATAGGTTCATAGGTAGGTACTAGGCTATTGGCCCTAGGGCCTATATAAGCCTAGCCAAAAAATATGCCCTGGCTTTCGCCACCCAAAAAAATAATTTTCCTGTGCCCCTGTCGAGCAGAACCACAGAAGTGATCCCTGGGGTGAATTTCCCATTTCCCATCCAATCATCAAAATTTTTCCTGAAGAGTGCTAATGAGGAGCTCTGTTTGACATAGATAGGTAGTCTGTTCCAAAGTATGGGAAGTCTCTGGGACAGGAATCTATCCCTCCAGCATGTTCTGTTTATTGTGGTGACAAGGTTTAGGTCCCTAGAGCATGTAGCTCGGAGGGATTGGGATTTCTTTAAGTGGAGCATGTCCAACAGCTCTGGGTTTGACATAGCTTTGTATGTTAGGCAGAGATCACCCCTGAGTAGGTGATATGTGATGGAGTAAAGCTGTAGTTTTTTGAGACAGTCTGCGTAGGGCATCTGTTTGAGGCCAGTAATCTTCTTTGTGAGGTATTTCTGTGGTCTTTCCAGTTATTGTAGATGTCTTGTGAGGTACATAACAAAAGGGGTGTTGTACTCTATAATGGGTCTAATGAGTGATGAGTAGAGGGGAACAATGACCTCTTTTTTTCTGGATGAGAATCCTTTTGTGATGAGATGAGCCACGTAGAAGGATTTCCTGACCACTGTGGCAATGTGATTATCAAAGGAGAGACTACTGTCCACCTGTGTCCCAAGGTCTCTTATCACATTTTCGGCATTAAGTAGACTACCAGCTATGTGGTAGTTCATGGGTACAGAGTTTTTACCAAAGAGGATGACAATACACTTTTTGGCATTGAGCTTCAGGCCATGGCTTTGACACCAGGTATCTGTCTCAGTGAGGCCCTTTTGTAGTTTGTCCACATCGTTAGGTGTTTCAGTTATGGCTCCTAGTTTGCAGTCATCTGCAAACGTTGTTAGCCAAAGACCTTCTGTGTTATCCTTTAGTGTAGTACAGGAAAGGTGTCTTATTAGAAGGCTGAACTGTAGTGTGTATGAAAGTTGTATTTGTGGACCCATAGTTGGGAAGGTAGCTTAGAGTAATTCATCAGTGCAGTTTAGTAATAGACAAATGAAGTACTGTAGAATGGATGGGTAAGAACATTAAAAGCATGTTAGAAAATTGGGGAGGTTGAGAGGGGAGGGAGGATATGGAAGCTACATTAAAGGGAGGAGAAATAGAGAAGCTGTTTGAGAATTTAATAAGGGACAATATTTGTGAAAGAGGGTAAAGAATGAGAGAGGGGAGAAGGAAATATATTATCCAGGGTTGGTACAGGAGCAGAGCCATTTGCTGGTGAGGTGTTCTCTCAGTAGAGTTTTAAACTGGAACAAATTGTTAGTATTGACAATTGTTTAGGGTATGGAGTTCCAGATTTTGGATATCTTGTTTGAAATGAATTAGGTTCATGTGAGGATGATAGGGGAGGGGGAGTAAAGGAATTGGTAGTGTGTCTGGTGTATAAAGGAAGCGGTAGTGTGTGGTGTATAAAGGAAGTGGTGGTGTGTGGGGTGTATAAAGGAAGTGGTAGTGTGTAGGGTGTACAAAGGAAGTTGTAGTGTGTAGGGTGTACAAAGGAAGTTGTAGTGTGTAGGGTGTACAAAGGAAGTGGTAGTGTTTGTGGTGTATAAAGGAAGTGGTAGCGTGTGTATGGTGTATGGAGAAAGTCGGTTTTGGCCTAACCTGTTGATTAAAGGTATACTGGGACTGGATGTTATGATGGCTGTGAAGAGTTTTATTACTTATTTATTTTATTTATTTGTTTTTCTTGACCAGGATAGTCCGACTGCGCAAAACCCATTTTCAGTAAAGGCACAGGAAGAAAAGCTCCACACCATATATCTTAAAAAGCGTTAAAATTTAAGAACAGTATTATACATATTGGTTTGACAAACGTTTTGGTTTACAGAATTTTCACAGTACGGCTAAGATATTACAGGTAATTGAATTTCACAGACAACCAACAGAAAAATTGTGCGTAGGATTTCTTGTAGTACAGTCAAATTAGGATATAAGGGTGATAGGAGGATAGCATAGAAATGTTAGCTGGGGAGGAGGTGAGAGAAGAAAAGTTATAGATGGTGAGAAAGATTACAGGGGAAGGTGACAGAAAGAAAGTGGTAATGTTAGAGGAAAATTAGAGAGACTCTCGAGGCACTCCTAAAAATGGAGAACATCAATATCTGTGCAGTAACTGAGACCTGGTTCAAGGCTCCAGAGTGCACACCTGCAATACCAGGCTACAACTCTTACCACACTTTTTGGCCACCAAACCAGGACTGAAACACTAAAGGTGGAGGAGTGTCCATATTCACCAAGGATATTCACGACACCAGGCTAGTTGCCCAACACAATGCGTCTGAAATTCTCCAGGTGCAACTAACACTAGGTAAGACTGCAATCCAAATTATAGCTTGCTACAGATCCCCCACCATGCCCCAAAATTCACACTACACCTTTCTAAACATACTGGAAAATATTAAGATACAGCCAAACACCCTAATACTGGGTGATTTCAACTACCCTGCCATTAACTGGGAAAACTACTCATGTACCAACACCTTTGCCCAGTGGTTCTTGGAACTCATAAATTCCAACGGCCTGGATCAACTAATCCTTAGTCCCACCAGGGGCTCCAATATCCTAGACCTGGTCATTACCAACATGGGAAATCAATGCTCCACACCTATGGTCACCCCCTCGTTGGTCAGGTCTGACCATAAGCTAATCACCCTTGACATCCACCCCCAGTAAGGAAACCTCCTTAAAAAACTTTTCCAAAGCCAACTTCATGTTATTCAAGTCAGAAGTGACAAACGTCATGACACCCATGCAGATGGGAACTGAAAGTTCGACTGCTGAATCCTACACTAAGGCACTGTGCAAGCACATCCACTCATGCATGAATCATGCCATCCCCACTAGAACCAAGATGCTCTCATCCAAAAAAAGGAAGCCAATCTGGTGGTCCCCTGCCATAAACAAACTTTACAACAAAAGGAAGAAACTGTTGAAGAAAAGAAGAAAATCCCAGGATGCAAAAAACTCCCTTACCAGCCTCAGTAAGAAGCTGAGATCCCTCATAAAATCCTCCAAAGCTAGTTACGAAAATAAAATTGCCAAAGATTCCAAAGACAACCACAAGGCATTCTATATGCTATGTCAAGAATCTAAATGGCAATGCTCAGATCTGCTCTGAGCTACAACAGAATGGCATTAAATATACTGATCCCAAGGATATTGCCAATATCCTGGCAGATCGATTCAGTGCAAACTACACCCCCCTCTCACCCCCTAAAGGGCTCGTCTCAATACCAAAAGATTGCCAAATTCCAGTAATAATGGCCACACAGGTAAAAAACGCACTCTCCAAAGCTAAGAATACAGCATCCATGGGACCAGACGACATCCCAGGCTGTGTCCTACATGAACTACAAAATGAACTGGCACCTCACCTAAGTGTCATGTTTAATCATAGCCTCACCTCAGGCTTCGTGCCCACTGAGTGGCGCATAGCTACAGTTATCCCACTCCACAAGGGGGAATCCACCTTGGATCCCAGGGACTACTGCCCCATCAGTCTGATGAGCCTAATCTGCAAGGCCATGGAACGTATTATCATGGAACTTATAAACAAAGACATTGGCAACCTTCAAACACTGGACCCCACCCAGTTTGGGTTCATGAAGGGACGATCTTGTCTCCTTCACCTGAATGACTTCTTCGAATCAGTCTCCAGAGCCGTAGACAAGGGTAAGGTGGTCCACACAGCCTATCTGGATGTCGCCAAGGCCTTTGCCTCTGAAATCATAGATAAACTTACTAAGCTGGGCATTAATCCCTATGTCACTCGATGGGATGCCAACTGGCTTACTGACAGAACCCACACTGTAAAAGTAGCCGACTCCAAATCCACCTCCAGACAAGTGACAAGTGGAGTACCTCAGGGTTCAGTCCTGGGACCGCTCTTGTTTGGCATCTACTTCTGTGAAGTACAGGCCAGCACTTAGGGACTCTGGCTAACAAAGTTTGCCGATGACTGCAAACTGGGAGCCATTATTGAATCCCCAAATGATGTGGATATTCTACAAAAGGGCCTTACAGAAACAGATGCTTGGTGCAGAGCCATGGGCTCAAGCTCAATGCCAAGAAATGAATAGTTATCCCCTTTGAGAAAAAACATGTACCCATGAATTACCACATAGTTGGCAGTACAATAAACACTGAAAGTGTGATAAGAGACTTAGGGACACAGGTGGACAGTGGTCTCACCTTCAATAACCACATCGCCACAACAGTTAGGAAATCCTTCTATGTGACACACCTCATCACTAAGGGCTTTTCATCCAGGAAAAAGGAGGTCATTGTCCCACTGTACTCATCCGTCATTAGACCCATTATAGAATACAACGCCCCGTTTGGTATGTACCTCTCAAGACATCTGCAACAACTGGAAAGGCCGCAGAAATACCGCACTAAAAGAATCACAGGCCTAATGCAGATGCCCTATGCTGACCATCTAAAAAACTCCACCTATACTCTGTCGCATATCTTCTACTCAGAGGCGATATCTGCTTAACATACAAGGCCATGTCAAACCCAGAGTTGTTGGACATGCTACACTTAAAGAAATCCCAATCCCTCAGAGACACACGCTCCAGGGATCTAAACCTTGTCTTCACAATGAACAAAACATGCTGGAGGGATAGGTCCCAGAGACTCCTCAGACTCTGGAATAGACTACCCATACATGTCAAGCAGAGCGCCTTTTTGGCCTTCTTCAAAAGGAACCTTGATGATTGGATGGGAGATAGGAAATTCACCCAGGGGATCACGCCAGTTGCCCTGCTAGACATTGGTCCAGGAAAGTAAATACTGTGGGAAGAAATAGCCAGGGAATTGTTATGGCTAGGCTTGTATAGGCCCTAGGGATGATAGCTTAGTACCAACCTATGAGACAGAGAAAGCTATTAATGGTAAGAGGAAAGGTAATAGAGGGAGGAGAGTTTAGGGACCCATTTTTTGCTGAGAAAGAGAGATGAGTGGAAAAAATGGAGGAAAAAGGAGAGATATTATGAGTATAGTAAGAGATGTGCTGTAAAGTAACTAAGGTAACTGATATGGCTGAGATGAGTTCCTATCATGTAATTGAACATTTACAATTTCGAATGACATATGGGCAAGACTATATGTTCGAATTTGTAAATGTTCGAGCTTGTGAATGGAAATCTCCATAAGTGGAGGTTTCCATTCACTTCAATGTGGGGGGATCTCGGAGTTGGTATATTTAAGTAGCGGGGGGGTGCAGCCCCCCACACATGGAGTGATGCAGTGGGGATTGCCCCCTGCATACAACAATTTTTTTATTTGTCCATTGTGTTTTTATTTTTTTATAGCTAGTCGGAGTTCTGTAAGTTCGGACATATGTGTTCGAACATATGTCAGTCGAAGTTACGGAACTTTGACTATGTGATATAGACCTGGCTGAGAGTATGTATGTGGGTAAGTCTAACTGGGTGTTGTACGTTAACAGAGCTAATTGTTGTTTAAAGACATAGCAATAATATAGTGAATGTCTGGCCTTGTTTTTAGATTTATTTTATTTATTTATTTTATTTGACATTTGTTTACTGGGAAAGTCTGACTGGGTATGAGCCCATTTTCAGTGAAGGCCTGGGGAGAAAAGCCCCACAGTACAATTTAAACAGAATTGCATATCAACATTGGTTAAACAGACTAAGACAATCACCTGGAGTACAATTTGTGGATACAATAAAAGATGAAAATAAGCAAATATAAAGCAAGAAAAAAGTTGAACATACATTATAAAGAATATAGTTCCTAATATGTGTATTACATAATAATGCATGAAAAATATATTACATAATAAGTAATAAGTTGTAAAAACTATATACACTTTCTGGCAAGAGACTTGGGTAGTAAGTTTCAGTCATAATTTCTGGGATAGATAAAGATTAGTGTAAGAGTAGAGAGAAGGAACATTAGAAGGTTAAGGAATCATAGAAAGGTTAAGCTAGAAAGTAGGTAATGCGGGAAGGGAAGTAGGATAGTAAAATAGGGGAGATGGAAATGGAAAAGAGTACTGAGATGGCAAGGAGCATGGGCAGATCCAATTATTGGTTAGATGTTCTTTCTGCCTAGACTTGAAGGAACAGTAGTGGGGTATAAGTCTAATTGATTCTGGAATGGTATTCCATGATTTGGCACCACAGTGAGAGTACAGCCAAACACTGTTACATCTTTGAGGTTTGTAAACAGATAGTAGATACTTGCAAGAAGAGCGTAGGTCATGAGATGGAATATAATGTTGAAGTAGTGATGATGTAGTTTGTGAAAAAGAGGAGTTGTACATTATTTTGTGTGTTAGTGTTAGTTGATTAAAGGTAAGAAGGTGAGGTAGTTGGAGACAATTTAGGGACTTGAGAGCAGAGTAAAGATGAGAATAGTAGGTGTGGCCTGTGGCAAATTTAGCTATTTTAGTATAAAATTGGATATGTTTGCTCTGAGGGAAGAGTGGAGCTTGGTTAGAATAGGTGAAGCATATAGAAGGGAGGGTAAGAGACAGGTGGTGACAAGGGTCACTCTTGTGGAGTTGGAGATGAATTTCTTAGCCCTATGCACCATACCCAAGTTCTGATTATTTTTTATGTTGTTGCTGATATGCAGGTCAGACTTAAGACTGTTGTCAGTAGTTACACCTAACAGTTTTGTGTGTGAAACCACATCAATTGAAGTACGGTTCAGGGAATTAATAGTAAAGTTAGAAGTATCTAGAGAAAATTTTTTGATAAAAATAGAAGTTTAGTTTTTAAGGTTAAGGAGTAGATGGTTGTTGGTGAACCAAGACTCAGTGAAATTGAATGCTTTTTGAGATAAGCTCTGTAGATGAGAAAGATTCCTGATGGAGAAGATTAATGCAGAGTTGTTGGCTTACTGAATTAGGGTGGCTTGTTTGGTGGCAGTATTAAGATGGTTAATATATATGATGAAGGAGAGTGGACCTAAAGTGCCGACTGGTAAATAAAAAGAAGTTATGTCT
This sequence comes from Protopterus annectens, assembly GCF_019279795.1. Lineage (NCBI taxonomy): Eukaryota > Metazoa > Chordata > Ceratodontiformes > Protopteridae > Protopterus > Protopterus annectens. The sequence continues at coordinate 477,265,673 of NC_056731.1, forward strand.
TACCATAATGTTCCATCTGTTTTGTAGATCTTTGTTCATTCATTACAAATAGGACCTCAGTTCCATCCTCGGAACCAATATGGCCGTTTCCAAGCTCACGCCAGCCAAAAACTCTCAGCTAAGACCTACCCATAATGCCCCTCTCCTAGTTACTTCAGATCAAGTTTTCCCACCCTTGGATAATAGACATAGTAATAGAAAAAATAGTAGAAGGCTCTGTCTGAGCAAATAACCTAACCAGGAGTTCCTAAAGTCCACCAGGAGTCCAGGCAGGGGGAAGGAGGGCAGAAAGTAATGAGTGAACAAAGATCTACAACACGGATTTAACGTTATGCTAAGATATAATTTCTTTATCTGATGCTGTAAATCTTTGTTCATTCATTACAAATAGGACTGAGCCCCCAACTACTTGAGTCCTGGGTGACCCTAAGGAAGGATATTCCTGAGCACCATAGAACCAAAAGATGCTCGTCCCCTGGAGGCCAAATCCAATTTGTAATGAGATATAAAGGTATGAGGTCTTGTCCAAGTGCCTGTTGTGCAGATATCATCCATAGAAGCTCTGTAAAGAAATGCTACAGAAGTAGCCATAGATCTGGTAGAATGAGCCTTTATTCTGGATGGTAAGGATAATGTATTCTGTTGGTAGATAAAGGTAATGACGTTTCTAAGCCAGGAGGATAAAGTCACTGGAAACAGCTTTACCCAATCTGGATCCTGCAAAGGCCACACAAAAAAATAATCTGTTTACCTGAAAGATTTAGTCCTGTCCAAATAACAACAAAGCTGTTGATGCACGTCAAGGCTGTGCAAAAGGTACTCCCCTCTTTTAGTATGCTGAGGGAAGAAATCTGGCAGGTCAATAGATTGGTTAATGGAAAAGCCAGAAATGACCTTAGGCAAGAAAGAAAGGTCAGTACAAAGGGACACCCTATCCATGTGGAAGATCAAGTAAGGACTCTTGACACTCAAGGCCTGCAGCTCAGATACTCTTCTCGCTGAGGTAAGTGCTACTAGAAGTAAGGTTTTCCATGGCAAAAATTTCAAATTGCATGAATCAAAGAGCTCGAAAGGAGAACCTGTGAGAGACTGAAGTATCAAAGTCAAGTCCCAGGGTTCTAAGGGAGGCTTGACCAGAGGTTTAATGTGTAATACTCCATTCAAAAAGGTCTTGCATAGGTGGTGAGACATAACTGAAGAATTATCAAGACCATTATGAAAATTGGCGATAGCTGCTAAATATACAGTGATCGTTGAAGCTGAGGCTCCTGCATGTAAATGAGTTGTCAGGTATTGTAGGATCTTTTGAATAGGCATAGAAAAAGGGTCTAAGTTCTGATCTTTGTCCCAAATAGAGAACCTAGTCCATTTACTAGAATAAGCTTTCCTAGTGGAAGGTTTGTGTGAAGCCAGTAGAATTTCATGGACAGGAGATGGGATGTCAGGCAGCCTGGCTATCACTGGAAGTGGAGGAACCAAGCTGTGAGCTTGAGATTGTGCAGGTTTGGATGAATCAGTCCCTGAGGATAACAGATCTTGGGAATGATCCAGGATCCACGGGTTGTAAATCAGATGAGGCCATAGAAATGGGCACCAGACTTGACGGAGCCAGTAGGGGGCAATGAGGATCAATTTGCTTCTCAACCTCTGAGCTTTCCAGAGAAATTTTGGAATGAGGGGAAATGTGGAAAAGGCATACAGAAGACCCAGTGGCCAATTGTGCATTAGAGTATCCCTCGATGGTTCCCCCTGAGGGGGGATCAGGGCAAAGTAGCTTCTGCATTTGTAGTTTAGGGGGGAAGCAAACAGGTCACAGCAAGTGTTGGAAGATCCAATCCACTGTTACAGGGTTGAGGGACCACTCATGAGGCATCAGGATGTTCCTGCTCAGATTGTCCACAATAAGGTTGGAACTCCCGGGAATGTGTGTTGCTATAAGGAAGTGGTTGGAAGCTATCGCCCAGTGCCAAATCCTCATGGCTTCCCGACACAGAGGGTAAGACCTGGTTCTGCCTTGCTTGTTGATATACCAGACGACTGACATATTGTCTGACTGAATTGCAATGGTCCCATTGGGTAGGGATGCATGAACGCTTACAATGTTAAGAGTACTGCTCTCAGCTCCAGGACATTTATGTGCAAATTGGCCTCCATGGGGGACAAGGTGCCTTGGAAAGTCTTTCCCTGGAAATGCCCCCCTCACCCTTACAGGGAAGTGTCCGCGGTCACTGTGGCCTTGGGCTAGGGAAGACAGAACGGTCAACATCAAAGATTCGTTTGTGGCTTCATCCACCATAACATTTCTTCCTTGCAACGGTTTGTAAGATGTATTATGTGGTCGAGTGGGTGAGTTAGCAATGACCATTGTGCAGAAAGGAGCCACTGTAGGATTCTCATGTACAGTCTCGCCAGTGGTACTAACGTAATGGCAGCTGCCATGGAGCCTAAGAGTTGCAATACAAGAAGTGCTGGTACATTGGTCTGAGGAAACAGGTCTTGGATTTGGTGTCTTATTTTCAAAAGTCTGTGAGGGGGGAGAGAAGCTTGGAATCCTTTTAGTCAAAGATGAGCTACCATAACTGCCATACATTTGGTGAACACTTGGGGGGCTGTTGAGAAAACAAATAGCAGTGCCCTGAAATGGTAGTGATTGACTCCCAGCCGGAAGCGGAGAAACCTCTGGGAGTGGTGATCCATCTTCATGTGGTAGTACGTGTCCTGGAGGTCTATAGAGCACATCCAGTTGTCCCTCCCTAGGAAGGGAAGAATGGACTGTATCGTGACCATCCGGAATTTTTGAGGTTTGATAAATTTGTTCAATAGGCTGAAATAGAGGATTGGTCTCCAGTCCGCTGTCTTTTTTGGCACTAAAAAGAACCTTGAGTAAAACCCAGATCCTGTCTGGTCTGGTGGGACTGGTTGGATGACTCTTTTTCTCAGCAGCTTTTCTGTTTCTAAGGCTGCTAATTCCCTCTGATTGGGTGGTACATCAGGGATTCGTTTGACAGGTCTGGGTGTTAAATCGAATGGTATTTGGTAGCCTCTGGATATTATTCTCTGCACCCAAAAATCAGAAGTAATAAGATGTCAGGCTGATAGATGTAGAGAAAAATGACCTCTGATAGCTTCCAGAGGGAAGCAATCAGGCTGCTGCTCAGAAGCGCTGGTAGGGTCTGCCGGAGAAATAATCTCTAGTGCCCTGGAAGTTGGACCCCCCTCTACCCCAAAGGGATGTTTTCCATATGAGTTGCCCCCTGTGCCCTGGGGGATTGTTCCCCATGAGTGTCACGAAAAGGTCCTTGGGATTTCTTGAACCACATTCTTCCTCCCTTCTGGTTCCTGGAGTAGCACCTCTGGGGGTTGGAAAGGCGTATACCCACAGCAGACAAGGTCTTTCCATCTTTCTCACTACGTGCAAGTGTGTCTCGTATTTTGTGTCCAAAAAGTACAGATTCGTTGACAGGTGCATTGACAAAGGAAGATTTAAAGGGGTCTGTGAAGTCACACAAATGCATCCAAGCATTATGTCTCATGACAATGCCTGATGCGGCAGCTCCAGCTGCCCCCTTGATGGAGTGAGATATCAAATGCATCGTGGGATTCGAGATGGATTCAAGGGTAGCTAGCTGTGAGGTGACAGTATCACGCATCTCATCAGACAGTACCCCACCAAAGAGGAAAACATTTTGGAAATTAGGTCTCTTTGGAGACGAGTAAAGTGTGCCAGATAGTTCAGCGACCGAATGGCGAATGTCGCTGAAGCATAGGTCCGTTTCCCTAGTCTGTCCATGGTACGGGACTCTCTGTTTGGAGGATGGATGGTGGAGCTATCGTCTGCCAGTTCCCTCCTGGTGGCCGCTGCCACAACCATAGAATCAACTGTCAACTGCTAGGACCAGTGGGGCTGGTCTTCAGGTGTAGATAAAATTTTTGTCTGGCCTCCGAGGGACAGGTTCAATGTTGTTCGGGGCCTTCCAGGCATGCTGCACAATGAGTTTAACAAAGTCATCTGCTGGTGGGGTCACCCAGGAAGTAGATGGCTGGGCATGGAAGGTCTGCAGGAACACCGATTCCTCAGAAGAAGGGTTATAGGACTTCCAGTCTCCCTGCTGCTTGAGGATTTCTAGAATGTCTCAGAATGAGATGTCATCTGGGGGAGAAAATGGGGACCCTTCCCCCTCATCACAAACAGTGTCTTTGGTGATAGATTCCTCACATGAATCAAGCTGCTTCTTCTTGCACCATTTCTTCCAGGGTGGCTCCCCAGTGGGAATCTTCTGAGGAGGACTCGGGAGAAGGGATTCCCTTCAAAGAGGGTTCTTGTGACTCCCGTGCCCGGGGTCGCAAAATAGAGGGTTTTTAGAGGAGCATGCTAGGGGAGGGTTCTGATACTGATGTCATTGGTGTTGACTGCGAGTCCACTACCTACATAGCAGGCCCACCTGAGGAGGGATGGGAGTCCGGAACCATGAGGGAGAACCTTGGAACTGGGGTCACACCTCGCTGTGAGGAGCCCACCTCCAAGTGAGGAGCTCTGAGAGAACTGGAAGCCGTCGGAGTCATGGACACAGATGGCACCAGCGAGAAAATAGGCACCGGGCTAGATACCAAGGTACAGATGGTCCAAGCACTGCTTCGGGAGAGCATTGGTTCCACCGGAGCCGATGCAGCAAGGGTGGATGGTGCCGACAAGAAAAACATTGTTGTCGGAACAGAGACAGTATGCATCGGAGGTATCTTGTCCTTGGCAGGTATTCGAGTTTTGGAGCTGATGGAGCTGAAGAAACTGTTAGCACTGTGGCTGGGGATGGTGCCGAAGCAGGAACAGTCATCAGAGACGATGTCAGATCCAAGGATGGCACCAAAGTCAGTGGTGCCGAGGTCGGAGCCGAAATAGGGGTGAATATCATGGACGGCACCGAGGGAAAAGACACAAAGCCTGATGCCGAAGAGGTCTGTGCCAAGGGCGCCGGTGAAGCATGGAGTCGACTTGGTTCCATAACTGATGGAGATGCAGGAACCAAAACAGTTAAAAACAGAAAAACGGCAGCAGCAGAACCACATCAACACTGTTTTTATTGTAGATAAAGTAAGCGCTTTCGTCAGTGTACTCCACCAACTTCATCAGACAAATAACATAACATGTAGTTGCAGTTTAAGTACTTTCAAACTGCCATATCAATTACACAATTAAAACCATTTTTTTTAAAAATTAAAGAGATATTCCCAGAAAAATAATTTTGCAACACAGAACGCCAAAGTGGGAATAAAAAACTGCATTACTAGTACTGTAACATAGTTAAATATAAATGAGTTCTTTACATTAGCAGAACATTGCAAAGTCTTTATCATAAATAGATACAGAAAAAAATATATGGTTAAAAACAGAAAAATATATGGTTAAAACCAGTCGACCAGTATGACAACAGTATTACCTAGTCAAAGTTTTTGTCCCTTCTCTGTATACCTATTTGTGTCCTAACATTCTTCATCCAAAAACTTTGATGCAAACCAACACCAAAAACCATATATCTGGTGCTAATCCACTGTGCTTATGTTTCAATTAATTAAGTTGGAAGTTTATAGGCATTGTTAGAGCCCAAACCCAATACTTTAAGAAGACTTGCACCATATATTGTGATTCTAATAATGCACCAGAAAATACACTAAAAGTTGTTGGACAAAGAGTGTTAGGACACAAATAGGTATACAGAGAAGGGACAGAAACTTTGACTAGGTAATACTGTTTTCATACTGGTCGACTGGTTTTAACCATATATATTTCTGTTTTTAACCATATATTTTTTCTGTTTCTATTTATGATAAAGCCTTTGCAATGTTCTGCTAATGTAAAGAACTCATTTATATTTAACTATGTTACAGTACTAGTAATGTAGTTTTTTATTCCCACTTTGACGTTCTGTGTTGCAAAATGTTTTTTCTGAGAATATCTCTTTAATTTTTAAAAAAATGGTTTTGATTGTGTAATTGATATGGCAGTTTGAAAGTACTTAAACTGCAACTACATGTTATGTCATTTGTCTGATGAAGTTGGTGGAGTACACCGACGAAAGCGCTTACTTTATCTACAATAAAAACAGTGTTGCTGTGGTTCTGCTGCTGCCGTTTTTCTGTTTTTATCTGTTTTTAACTGTTCTGGTTTCACATTTTGAGGAGTTTGTTTTGGAGATGCAGGAACTGAGTGAGTCCGTTTGTCCGTATGTTTTTTGGTCTTTGGAGGGGGTGAGACCTCCGACCTAGATAGAGCCTCTGAAAAAGGTGTCTTGAGTAATCCGTTTGTCTTTATGTTTTTTGGTCTTTGGAGGAGGTGAGACCTCTGACCCAGATAGAGCCTCCAAAAAAAGGTGCCTTGAGTAATCCGTTTTTCCTTATGTTTTTTGGTCTTTGGAGGGGGTGATACCTCCGACCCACATAGAGCCTCTGAAAAAGGTGCCTTGAGTAATCCATTTTTCCTTATGTTTATTGGTCTTTGAAGGGGGTGAGACCTCCGACCCAGATAGAGCCTCAGAAAAAGGTGTCTTGAGTAAACCTTTTAAGATAAGTTTATTATTATGTTCTGCTAGTGTACAATTACTAAAACTAGCACAAATGTCACAGTCAGCTCTAATATGATCCACGCACAAACAGTACATACAACAAGCATGTGTATCTGAGTTAGGCATCTTCCGTCCACACTTGTCACACTGTTTAAAACTGATAGAGCCTCCGAAAAAAGATGCCTTGAGTAATCCATTTTTCCTTATGTTTTTTGGTCTTTGGAGGGGGTGAGACCTCTGACCCAGATAGAGCCTCTGAAAAAGGTGCCTTGAGTAATCCATTTTTCCTTTATGTTTTTTGGTCTTTGAAAGGGGTGAGACCTCCGACACAGACAGACCCTCCGAAAAAGTTGTCTTGAGTAACCCTTTTAAGATAAGTTTATTATTACGTTCTGCTAGTGTACAATTACTAAAACTAGCACAAATGCCACAGTCAGCTCTAATATGATCCATGCCCAAACAGTACACATAACAAGCATGTGTATCCGAGTTAGGCATCTTCCGTCCACACATGTCACACTGTTTAAAACCGATAGAGCCTCCAAAAAAAGTGCCTTGAGTAATCCATTTTTTTCTTATGTTTTTTGGTCATTGGAGGGGTGAAACCTCTGACCCAGATAGAGCCTCTAAAAAAGGTGCCTTGTGTAATCCGTTTTTCCTTATGTTTTTTGGTCTTTGGAGGGGGTGAGACCTCCGACCCAGATAGAGCCTCCGACAAAGGTGCCTTGAGTAATCCATTTTTCCTTATATTTTTTAGTCTTTGAAGAGGGTGAGACCTGTGACCCAGATAGAGCCTCTGAAAAAGGTGTCTTGAGTAAACCTTTTAAGATAAGTTTATTATTATGTTCTGCTAGTGTACAATTACTAAAACTAGCATAAATGTCACAGTCAGCTCTAATATGATCCACGCCCAAACAGTACACACAATGAGCATGTGTATCCGAGTTAGGCATCTTCTGTCCACACTTGTCACACTGTTTAATACTGAACTTAGCTTTGTCTAACATAATAAAGCAAGAAGGCTATCCTATAGAAAAAACAAAATAAAGGAGAGAATACCAGAGATGGTATTTAAAAAATACCACAAGTGGTTAGGAAGGGCCTGTCAAAGGCAGAAGAGAGGGACAGTACCAAAAATGGTAAAATTTAAATTACCAAGGAAAAGGGTAGGAAATAGGCTTAGATTATAGGCGACAGTAAGAAAATGTTAACTTGACTAAAAATTAAATAATTTTGAAGAGAAACTGTCTTAAAATTAACAATTTTCTACTTAGCTTTGAGAGAGATGGCTAGCACTTCTGACTAGGAACACAGCAAACGAGATCTGGAGTAACTAGGAGAGGGGTATTATGGGTAGGTCTTAGCTGAGATTTTTTGTCTGGCGCGAGCTTGGAAAAGGCCATATTGGTTCGGAGGATGGAACCGAGGTCCTATTTGTAATGAATGAAAGAAGAAGAACAAAGATTTACAACATCAGATGAGAAGTTAGAGTTCCATTTCACAGATTGATATCTATTAGAGAGATAGTGAACCATTCTAAGGATGTTTCAGTTAAGCCCAGATAAGACAGTTGGGATAAGAGTTTGGGTTGGGAGACAGTATCAAAGGCTTTGGATAGATCTAAAAGCAGAGAAGACACAAAGTTTCCTAAGTTACTAGCTTTGTTGACGGTGTCAGGAAAGGATAGTAGAAGAGTGGTAGTGCTGTGTGCTGGTCTGAATCCATGTTGGGTGGGAGAGAGAAGATTATTGACAATTAGGTATTGAAGAAGTTGTTTATGGATACATTTTCTAGAAGTTTTGATAGTGGTGATAGAATAGCAATTGGCCTAAAGTTAGAAATTTCTGTGGAGGTGCCACTTTTGTGGAGGGGAAGGATGAAGGATTTTTCCACAGGGAGGGGACATAAGCTTTCCTGATAGCTCTATTAATGATTATAGAGACTGAGTAGGCAATTGAGTCAGCAGCCATTTTTAGGAATTCATTAGGAAGATTGTCTGCAGTGTGGGAACATGGCTTGAGCTTACACAAGAGGGATTTGATGAAGAAAGTAGGAACTGGTTGAATGGAAAATGTGGAGTGACAGGTAATAGGAAGCTGAGAGAAAGTAGAGGATGATGGAGAGAATGTGTTAGTGATGGAAGCGATGCTGTCTATGAAGTAAGAGTTACACTGAGATGCTATGTCAGGGAGGTACTATCACAGGAGGGCTGGGGGGAGGATTGACTTCCTGGGTGTAGGAATTTTTTGATAGTGTTCCAGAAGGTTTTTGGACTGGATTTGTGCTGATCTTGTGGTTTTGCATAGAATTGTTTTTTATCTAAATTAACCTGTTACTTTACAAGGTTATACAGTGCTTTGAAATGATGTAAATTATTATGAGTCTTATGTTTTAGATACGTTGTCCAAGCCTCGTCACTTTTTTGTATGATTGATCTGGTATAGACAAAAAGCCAAGGAGTATAGTTGGTTTGGACTCTTTTTCTTCTGGTGGGAGCTAAACTGTCTAAGGTGTTTAGGAATGTAGAATTAACTTGTTCATCAGCTAGTGGTAAGTCTCTAAGAAAACCCAGTGAAGCTGTGAGCAAAACCACAAAGTATAAACACAGAAAACTCCCAGTAAAGAAGGCAATACGTCAAACAAGGGCAATACACCAGCAGCTGTAAAATACAGGAACTTTATTAAAAGGTGAGCGCTTTCGCAGTGAGACCCACTGCTTCTTCAGACAACCAAACAGAACAACATTACACATTTAAATAGTTAACAATTAATATATTGTCCAATTAAAACAAGCCCTCATCCAACACAATTAATTAAAACAACTAACTTAAAGTGCAAGTCACAGCAGTGCATTCATGAACATTACTTTGATTTCTTGGCTTTAAGTGCAGGTTTCAGGGGAACACTGTCATTGAGACCATACCCCCTGTGTGAACCTAATCGCAAAATCCACTGTAACTCAATATTTTCAGTTTTATTAATGATGTCCCCTAGCCTTGAGCCATATTTTTAAAAAATGTACATGTAATGGTTCATTTATTGTCTAAAGAAGTTATAAAGAATAAAAATGCTCACCACTTTGTTTTGTAATAAACAGTTTGCAGTGACTCGTCTCATCATCCCATTTATATGTATATATATATATATATATATATATATATATATATATATATATATATATATATATATATATATACACACACACACCTATACACACACATATATCCGATTCTCAGCTGGAGTGTATTCTGTGCGGAGTCTGCATGCATTCCTGTGTTTGCAAGGATTTCTGCTGGATGCTCCAGTTTCCTCCCACTTTCCAAAGACAGGCAGTAGGTGGACTGGATACTTTAAATTGGCAAAAGGTGTTAAGTGTGCATGTGAACTGATGGTGCAGAAGAACTACAGAGGCAGGGCCAGACACCCAGCTGTGTAAACCTTGTGCAAAAATGGGGAAAAGGGGTTGTGGATGGGTGGTTATGTGTGTGTTTATGTTTGTATGTGTGTGTCAATATATATATGTCTATACACACACACACACATATATATGTGTGTGTGTGTGTGTGTGTGTGTGTATATATATACATACATATATATGTATACATACATACACCACAGACACACACACACACACATATATATGTGTATACATATGCACAAATATTTATGTATGTATGTATACAAATAGATATAAAATTATATATATATATATATATATATATATATATATATATATATATATATAAAATAAAATAACTTAAAACACCCTGACCATGAGAAATGAACCTCGAACTATAAACAAAAAAATGAAACACGTAGGATGAACTAGTGTTTTAGCACTTTCATCTTTTATTGATGGATAAGATTTCTTCAGAAACAAATACATAAATGCAGTGTAATCAGTTGTACACACTTGATATTCTGTAATTCAAAAAAAAATACTAACCTGTCATAAAGAGATAGAATGTCAAAGGGCCAATCATAAGACTCAGCAATAAAATAACCCAACCCATAAAAAAATGCTGTGATTACCAAGAGATGTTAGCATTAAAAGGTACATTATCATCGTGACTTGATTAACTAATTAAATTAAATTAAATTAAATAAATAAATAAAGGACAATAATAATTTAAGATATTCAGAAATAACAGTATAGGGGAATCACTGAAACCAAAGTAAGCACTAGGGCTGAAATCCAATATTTAAACTGCCAAAGCAACCCAGGAAATCTCTAGAAGTCCACAACTCAGTGTGTCATTCATCTAGCAAAACCCCTGTTCCCCTAGAGTAGACTTGCAACCAAACAAAACAAAACCACTCTGATTTTAACGTAGCCAATGCAGCTCACATTTAATATTAATATGTTCATTGAGACCAGGGGCTGAGTCAGCTCCCAGCAGGAGCTGCCATTTAAGTTCCTTCATTTCCAGCAGCGCGTTGCAGTCACCAAAAAATAAATCCAGCTTTTCCAATACCAAGAACTGAAACCCAGAGAAATTCATGCATTTGCTGCTGGGGTTTCCTAGTGCATTAGTGCTATCCTTTTTGCGGATAGCTGCCAGGTGTTCCTTAGATCTGTCAGAAAGTTTACTGCTAGTTTTACCAATGTAGAACCGGTTACATCTTTTACATATAGCTGCATATACCACCCACTCCGTGTGGCAGTATATATGCTGCATAAAAATAACTTTGTAGTTGCAGTGTGGGAAGGTGTAAGAGCTGCAGCTTAAAATGTGTTGGTAAACAACACAGTGGCCAAAAGTAAACATGCCTGGGGTCCTTGTGTTAGATCCTGGTTTCCTATTAGAAAAGGCAAGTCCCTGTTTTCAAAACTTGCTCTTAACAGAGAGGATTTTTTGTAGGAGAAGGTAGGTTGTTCACCTAAAATAGATTTTAGATCATCCTGGCTGGAAAAATGTTCCAATTCTTAATGATGATTTCCTGCATCGCCTGCATGTCCCTACTGATTGGTAATGGAAAACTGCAGAGTTTATGAGTCAGGTTAGTACTTCTGATGCAGCTGTTGTAGCCAAATATCAGTATAGGCTTGTGCTTGATGCGTCTCTCTTGTATTACCCTGTCCAGCTCTTGTTCTATAATGTGGTCAGGATAGTTTCTTGCTAAGAACATACCTTTGAGGAAATTGGCTTCAGAAACAAAATCCTCATCTACACTGATGATGTGGGAAAGGTGGATGAACTGTCCTCGTACCACATTCTTTTTGGACAAATGTGGGTGCTGACTATTGTAGTCCAGAAAATTGTTGCGATAAGTGTTTTTACGATGGATGTTGGATTCCAAACTATTGTTAGACTTGTTGATCTTTATGGTGGGGTCCAGGAAATGGATAGTTGCACCTCGTCCAGAGATGGTAAAATCCAAGTATCCTATGCTATTAGTTATCTCCTTGATGAAGTCAGTCAGTTCCATGTCTGTGCCTTCCCAGATGAAGAAAATATCATCAATATAACGTCTTTACATCCGTACAGACTGGTAGCCAGGGGGCCTATATTAGAATATCGAAAGATGTAAACACCGAATGTTTAAATGTCGAACTGTATTCAGCGAAAGCTGAAAACAACGAACATACAGAACAGCAAATTTTTTCCTAGGGAAAAAATTTGCTGTTCCAAAACACATACACACAACACAAGCACACCAAACAAACAGCAATCCACACACATACACCTAAAATCTTACACCTAACCCTACACTAAACTATACACACACCACTAACTATCCACTTACCTTAACCCAAACCCTAACCCTAAGGTCCGTCACTATCGCACACTCACTTCACCCGCACCCTAACCCTAACTCACCTACCCTGCCCTAACCCTCACATCCACACAATCACACACTTACCTGACCTGCGCCCTAACCCTAACTCACCTAACCCACCCTAACCCTCACATCCACACAATCGCATACATACCTAACCCACGCCCTAACCCACTTAACCCACCCTAACCCTCACGTCCACATAATCGCACACATACCTAACCCACACCCTAACCCTAACTAACCTAATCCACACTCAATCGCACACTTACCTGAACCCAACCCGTAACTTTCCACCACAGTGCTGAAAATACCGAAGCAACAGAAATGGACAACCATATTCTTTCCCTAGGAAAAATTCATTTTTCTGTTGCTTCGATATTTTCAGCTTTCGCTGAATACAGTTCGACATTTAAACATTTGGTGTTTACATCTTTTGATATTCTAATATAGACCCGTAGCCAGGTAGGTGGATGAACGTTTCTAACTCCCAGGTACTAAGGACCAAGTTGGCTAGCGCTGGGGACATTTTCGACCCCATAGCTACTCCCCATACTTGTTGGTATAGTTTTTGATTGAAATGAAAAAAGGATAGCACTAATGCACTAGGAAACCACAGCAGCAAATGCATGAATTTCTCTGGGTTTCAGTTCTTGGTATGGGAAAAGCTGGATTTATTTTTTGGTGACTGCAACGTGCAGCTGGGAATGAAGGAACTTAAATGGCAGCTCCTTCTGGGAGCTGACTCAGCCCCTGGTCTCAATGAACATATTAATATTAAATATGAGCTGTGTTGGCTATGTTAAAAACAGAGTGGTTTTGTTTGGTTGCAAGACTACTCTAAGGGAACAGGGGTTTTGCTAGATGAATGACACACTGAGTTGTGGACTTCTAGAGATTTCCTGGGTTGCTTTGGCAGTTTAAATATTGGATTTCAGCCCTAGTGCTTACTTTGGTTTCAGTGATTCCCCTATACTGTTATTTCTGAATATCTTAAATTATTATTGTCCTTTATTTATTTAATTTAATTTAATTTGATTAGTTAATCAAGTTACGATGATAATGTACCTTTTAATGCTGACATCTCGGTAATCACAGCATTTTTTATGGGTTGGCTTATTTTATTGCTGAGTCTTATGATTGGCCCTTTGACATTCTATCTCTTTATGACAGGTTAGTATTTTTTTTGAATTACAGAATATCAAGTGTGTACAACTGATTACACTGCATTTATGTATTTGTTTCTGAAGAAGTCTTATCCATCAATAAAAGATGAAAGCACTAAAACACTAGTTCATCCTACATGTTTTTTTTGTTTTATAGTTCGAGGTTCATTTCTCGTGGTCAGGGTGTTTTAAGTTATTTTATTATAGCTTAACTTCTTAGTCTCGCAAGTTGTTGGTTATTTAATAAATATATATATATATATATATATATATATATATATATATATATATATATATATGAGACTATAATTCATTTCATTGAAAACTCATTTAATTGACAAAAAATGTGGCACATTTCACTGAAAAATCATTTCATCAAAACTAAATTTCAGTGAAAATTTCATATCTACTATGTATACACCAAAAAAAATTTTTTTGCATGATGGCAAGTCTCTCTGCGCCACGCACATGGTTGGCTTCACCTCATACACCACCCTAACATAAATATACAAATTTCACAGTGGGACAACTGTGGAGAAAAGAGAGTGCTCCTCACACATTGAATCACTGCTAATGCACACACACAAACTTCTAAAGATGGCATCCCAACATAACAGGGCATTAAAACAAACAAAAAAGAGGCAGCGAGTAAACTGGTGGCTACAAAACAACAAAAGTAATTTATTATGTTAGCGCTTTCGGAAAGGTTAATACCTTTCCTTCATCAGACAATTCCATAAACAAATTAACCTTCCTTTTATAACTTCACTATAATTATTGAATGACGTCATTATAATCCATTAAAGCATCAATTAAACATGCAAAGCACTTGATGAAGCTGGAACCTGAAACTCTACTTTCATCAAGCCTTATAACTAAGTAAACCCATAAGAACAAGTAAAAACATATATATTTAAATACACATATTCACAAAAATAAACTAAATAAAAAATGAATTAATAAATATATAATTGAATAAGTGAATACGTGAATAAAAACTGCAAATAGTAGCAAGCTGAAAACATATTTAAAAACCCTCTAAGGTCCGTTTTATATGCTAAAATGTATTAATAAATATAATGAATACCAATAAAAACAATCATATCACAAAGTTATAAAATTACAAATTATATGAATGTAAAAAATGTTTATAAACTGTATAAAAAATTATTATTTATGAATGAATGAATATACTAAATTTATAAAATATACTAAGTATCTTGTTCTTTATGTATGATCGAACTTTACGTATGTTATACATTGTATAAGTTTTACACTTAAATTAAATCTTAAATTTGGAACTTGAAACAAGGTTATCTTTTCAGTGCTAATTTCCTTAGCACACATTTTATAGAGACAAACTCGTTAAGACCAGGATGGACATAGGCTGTAGTTCTAATCTGCCAATGAAGTTCATGGCATTCTAAATCTAACTGCCACGGACTACCCCTAGGATCTGGTGTCACCTGATGTAATATTACAAACTTAAAATTATAATTGGGGTTATCAGCCAAATGTCTTGCCAAGGCATTAGTATTGTCCCATTTAGTTATTGCGTATTGATGTTCATAAGTACTCTGTCTCAGTTCCCTTTCGGTTTTACCACTGTAAAACGCAGGACAATCTTGGCATAAGGCACAATAAACTACTGCTTTAGATAAACACGAGTGTTTACCTTGAACCTTATAATGAACATTCCTGATCGTTACCTCCTTATCAATACACAAAAACTTGCACTGGTTACATCTTCCACACTTAAACATTCCTTTGTTGTAAACATTAACCTTTTTTGTAGGACGTTCAAGTAATGCCTTAATATTAGGGCCTCTTCTATAGGTGATTTTCGGTTTATCACCCAATAATTTACTCAAACTGGTATCTTCCTTTATTAAAACCCAATTTTTGTTAATAATTTCTCTAATTATAATACTATCTAAATTGTAGGTACATAAAAAACTTGTATGAAAGTTCTGAACTTTAGAACAAAAAACATCAGTATTTGGGCTTACTGCACCAGTGGCATTATCAGATGTACCTAAAAGAGGCTTAAAAAATCCTGAATTTCTTTTATTAATAACTTCAAATTAAATTTCTTTGATTAAAGAAACAGGATAGCCTCTTTTAATAAACATAGATTCTAAATGAGAACATTTGTGTAAAAAGTCATTCTCTTCAGAGATCATTCTTGCCGCCCTCACCATTTGGCCTTTAACAACGGCTCGCTTCTGATGGCGAGGGTGGCAACTTGTATAATGAAGGAATGAGTTTGAGTATGTGGGTTTCCTATATATTGTACTATTAAATTTAGCTTTCTCCAAGTTTTTGTGGATATGCACATCCAAAAAACTAATTTGGTCATGTTGAATGTCATATGTAAATTCTAATAAATTAGTTAAAGATGAAATATTGGAAATAAAGTGTGAAATAAGCTGACAGGGTCCTTTCCAAATAAAAAAACATATCATCCTGGTACCGAGTGTACCAGGCAAGATTATGTTTGAAAAGATCATTGTTAAATAGGAAGGACTTCTCCCAATGTGCCATCACGCAATTGGCAAAGCTACCCCCACAGGGTGACCCCATCACCACTCCTGTCTTTTGGAGGTAGATTTGGCCTTCAAACCACATGAAGTTGTTTGTCAACACTAAATCCAATAAAGTTTCAACTAAATATATACTATCTTCTTTAACATGTCTTTCGTGCATAAAATCTCTGATCCATTCAAGACTAATGTCTTGTGGAATCACGGTATATAGGTCCTTAACGTCTACAGTTAAAAACGTATAATCTTGGTGGAAAGGAATTCTTCCTAGTTGTTCTAAAAAACTCCAAGAATCCTTACAGATTTGATTTTCAGCTAATATTAAAGGTTTCAAAACACTATCTACGTATTTGGCACACGCATAAGTAATAGACCCTCTGCCGTCCACTATAGGCCTAAAAGGAGGGTCTAAAACACTTTTGTGTATTTTAGGTGTGCCAAATAACGTAGGTATTCTTGGAGAAATAATAGACAAATAATTGTACAAGTCCATATCTATAGAACTTTCTAGGAACAAATCTTGCAATATAGACTTAATTTTATTATAAGCTACATTAAGCTCGCTACGACTAACCAATGCGTAAGAAGGGGAGTTTACAAGTAACATCATTTTACTTACATATTTGTCATGGTCCATTAAAACCAATCTACCCCCCTTATCAGGCTTCATTGCTCTAATTTGACAATCGTGTAATAATGTATTAAAGTCATACTCAAAGGAACTAATATTTTTAATAGTTCTCTTTGTAGTATAAGAACTGTGACTTAAAGAGCGCATGTCAATTTCACACATCCTCTCAAATAGTAATAAATTAGCGTGTAGGGGAGGATTAAACGAACTAGACACCCTTAGGCAATCATAACTAATATTAGCTGGTCCTAAAAGTGCATTTAAATTGAGCTTACGAACAAAAAGCTTAAGATCAATTAAAGTTTTGACCACATTCATATGAGCATCAGGCACGAAAGGAAACCCTTTAGAAAAAAATTCAATAATTTCATGAGGTAATTGCAACGTAGTAAAATTTATAAATACAAAAATCATTGCTATGAGTCTTTAAAATCTGGGGCCCCTCATTTAAAAGTTCAGTCACCGACTGCACTGATTGCGTTTGTTTTTTTTGACGCCCTCGATTGTTGTTGTTCGAGTTCGACGTTTTCTGTTGGTAGCGCTGGCCATTGGAAAAAACCTGTTGTCCGCTAGGACCAGGTTGATTTTCATAATCAGAATCCCTTTGTTGTTGTACAACAGCGCTGTATGAAGCATTAGAAAAATTCTTTTGATTGTTTTTGTTATTATTATACTTATTAATTCTTTCACTTCTATGAACAGCTGGCCCTTGTTGAACATCAGCACCACTGTCAGTTGTCAAGTTAATCGCATTACCCTGGTGCTCATTATCTAATGATTCATGTGATGTAGAATTTGTACGAAAAGATGACAAAACCACTGGTGGTCTAGGGTAGGCCTTACCCTCTTGGTATTGTTGCAAGTCTCTAACTATTTTTTTCTTTTTACCATTAAGTAATTTACACATAGATGCCTCGATGCTAGTAAAAATACGTTTGTAATCGTAATTATATTGTAAAAAATCTGAGTGAGATGTAATAATATGTTCCAAAATTTCTAGTTCACTCTTTAAAGAGACAATTTCTGTTTTGTATTGATTTACCAAAACAGTAATGAATTCAAAACCTTGTTTGTTAAAAAGTTCCAATAAAGTCTTAGGAAAGTCCGATCCTTCCACTAGACCCACTGGATATCTCCATTGCCTTAGGGATAATTTTCTTACTCAAACATTCTTCCAAATAGGAAACCTCCAACTGAAGCTTCCTGCATTTATACAGTTTATTATCAAACTCATTTATGCTTGTCATAATGTTATTCATTGCTGCCTCATCTTCTTGTGGTGCAGCATTATACACAACTTGAGAAAATGTGTACCTACCTATGAACCTATGAACCTATGTACTACTAGTTACAAAAGAAATAACTGCTAAAGTGTGTTGCCACTTTTCAAAGCTTTAAATCATTTAGTGAGTGCAGTCAGAAAGACAGTGAAACATGTCTGTTAAGGAAAGTCAGGGACAGATTACTTAGGTTCATAGGTAGGTACTAGGCTATCTGCCCAAGGGCATTTATAAGCCTAGCCAGAATGCATTTGCTTTCGCCTCCCCTTTAAATTAGTTTCCTGGGCCTCTGTTTAGCAGGGCCACTGAAGTGATCCCAGGGGTAAACCTACGATTTCTCATCCACTCGTCAAGATTTCTCTTGAAGAGAGTCAGTGAGGGGCTCTGCCTAACATAAACTGGGATTCTATTCCAGAGCGAGGGAAGTCTCTGAGACAGGAATCTATCCCTCCAGCATGTCCTGTTTATTGTTGTGCTGAGGTTTAGTTCACTGGAGTGTGTGGCTCTAAGAGATTTGGTTTTCTTGAGGTGGAGCATGTCCATTAATTCCGGGTTAGACATGGCCTTATACGTCAGGCAGAGATCACCTCTGAGCAGGCTGTAAGCAACCGAGTAAAGCTGGAGTTTTTTTAGATGAGCTGCATAGGGTATCTCTTTGAGGCCCATGATCCTCTTGGTGAGGTACTTCTGTGGTCTTTCCAGCTGTTGCAGGTGTCGAGCAAGGTACATTCCAAATGGGGCATTGTACTCAGTTATGGGCCTAATGAGTGATGGGTAGATGGGGCACAATGACCTCTCTTGATCTAGAGGTGAACCCTTTCGTGATTAGGTAGGCTACATAGAAGGAATTTCTAACTACTTTGGCAATGTGATTATCGAAGGAGAGGTTGCTATCTACCTGGGTCCCCAGGTCCCTAATTACATCTTCCGTACTTAGTGGATTACCACCTATGTGATAATTCGTGGGCACTTTGTTTTTCCCAAAGGGGATGACATGCATTTTTTGGCATTCAGCTTGAGGCCATGGTTTTGATACCAGGTATCTGTCTCTGTGAGACCCTTCTGGAGGATGTCTGTGTCAGACGGTGAGTCAATTATGGCCCCCAGTTTGCAGTCATCTGCGAACTTGGTCAGCCATAGTCCTCCCATGCTTGCCTGTACCTCAGAGAAGTATGTACCAAACAGGAGGGGTCCCAGAACCGAGCCCTGTGGGACGCCACTTGTAACTGGTTTAGAGTCGGACATGAGTAACTAAATAAGTTATGCAGACCCCATCAGAGAAACTGCTGGAAATGTTGAATTGTGGGGATCTAGGAGCCCAGTAGTCTCGTTCTCTTATAACATGTTTTTGAACAAAATATAAGCTAATAAATCAAAATCAAGATGTTTTGTTTTAATACACAGTTAGCATATGTAGCATATGTTCCTGATAATGAATCAGGAATAATTATAACTCCAGGAGGCCAGTGGGTGGAAGAGGTGGTCTCACCAAAATGGTCCTAGTTTGGACCCACAACTGCTATAGCTAGCAGTAGTAGCTCATGGTCCATGATCAGCAAGTATGCAAAAATAAATTTTAAAAATATGATGATCCATCAACAACTGTCCAGTCTGGCTAGGGATATGAAATTATGTACTCTGTAGAAAATTCCAGAAGTATATGCTGCACTTCTGTAACCTACAATGAGTTCATCTACCACCCCTCCCAATGGACTGGAGACTGCTCCCCCAAAATGAAGTGTAGTAGTGCAACTAAAACTTTTTTGTAATTTTGATTGTAATGGTAACACTGCAGTGAAGGGTGTAAAACATCTCCAGATGTATGTACTGGCTCGCCTAAGAATTACCTGCACACAACTCGAATACCAACCACTACTTTCCCCCCAGATGCTGCTTTTCAAACAATGCATTATTTCTGCACTTCATTCTGATATTTGGCTGAAATTTTAAAGTAGCACAATATTATCAAATGGGCTTTAATCATTTCCTAATTAAAGTAGTTTTGTTTTGTTGTCCTCTAAAAAGAGACCGCCGATATTCCATTTTGGTACAGACAGCAGGCAGAAAGAAATGTATTTTTAATTCTGCCACTGTCATTTGCTGGGCAGTAAATGCAAATTTAACTGCCCAGCTTGATACCCAGTTTTAGCAACTGAAGCAGGGGTGCTTAACAGTTGTTAAGATCAGGTCTCACTCTACAGAAGTGCTTAACTGGTTAGTCTTTTGTGATATTGTTGTGTAATCACCACTCTCCATGCATTACAAGAATGTTAGATATGTGTATCAAACGCAGCTTAATCATTGTACCATTTTAAAGTCTCTCTGACTTCTTTGGGGACAGACAATGAGAATGCTTTCTACAACTTTACATGTATGTACATGTACGTAAAAAATATATGTCTATGTATATACATATATATATATATATATATATATGTGTGTGTGTGTGTGTGTGTGTGTGTATATATATATATATATATATATATATATATATATATATCTGTATATATATATATATATATATATATATATATATATATATATATATATATATTATTGCTTTTGTTGACCGAGGTAGTCTGAATGGGCTATAGTTTATACTTTATAGACCTTTTTCAGTGAAGTTCAGAGGAGAAAACCTACAATTACAAAATAAGCATTTGTATGCAATAGAGAAAAATGTAAAGCTTAAAAATACATTATGGACATACTGAAAGGCAGCTATGCTAGAGAGGAGCTATAATTTGTTAAAATATAGAGTCATTTCATACAGTAGAGAGTCAATTATCCGAAACGTCAATTATCTGAATGCAGCCTTCCACAGTTTTTAGGTAGGAAACATCATAAAATCTGAATATGTAAATGTCATACATATTCACTTGTGAGTGTTGTTTGCACTTGTACTACAATAATATACTATGCCATTTTGTACTTACAGTTTATTTGTTTTATTTTTCTTGTTTAATGTTAATCAAAAACATTTTTATAAGTTTTTTATCCAGTTCAGTTTTATGTTTGATTATCCGAACTACCCTAGGTCCCAGTTAGTTCAGATAATCAACTCTCTACTTATTAATACATGACAGTTTGACATATACAGTTCATAGATTCTATAGGTTTATAGGTGTTTACTAGGCCAACAGCCACAAGGGCCATTTTGAAGCCTAGCCATGCATCCCAAATCTCTGACAAGTTTTGATACCCTTAGTAAGTGTAAGCATGGGTCTGGGAGATGAACCATTTACAGGTTACCTGTGTCCATTAGATACATAGGTACCAAACCAGGGATGAATTTCTGGTTTCCCATCCAATTGTTCCATACATGGGTAGTCTCTGGGATACATACCTAGCTCTCTATCAGGTCCTACTTATATCATAGGCAAGGTTTAAGTCTTTAGGGCAGGTAATTCTGGTGCTGTTTGTTTTGTGGACATGCAGGAGGTCCATCAGAGTGGGGTCTGTCAATGCTCTGTATGCCAGGTATAGATCTCCCCTGAAAAGCCTGTAGGAGACAGTATACAGAGGACAGGGTCTTGAGGTGGTCTGCATAGGACATTTTACTTATGCCCTGTATTCTTTTAGCGAGGAACCTCTGTGGACATTGCAATTTGTTGGATATGCCTGGTTAGGTACATACCAAAGGGGGAATTGTACTCAATGATTGGTCTAATGAATGCCGAATACAGTGGAACAGTGACCTCCTTGAACTTAGATACCATACCTTTGTTTATAAGTTGCGCAACATAGAATGATTTCCTCACCACTGTAGACACATGATGGTCAAATGCTAGATTTCTATGTGTGTCCCTAAGTCCATGATTACTGGGTCAACTCTAAGGGGTGTGTTGTCAATATGATAGTTACCAAGGATGGATGACTTTCCAAAGAATATTATTATGCATATCTTAGCATTTAGTTTTAGTCCATGGCTTTGACACCAGTTGTTTGTCTGTGTAAGTCCCTCCTGGAGAACATTTGTGTCAGTGTGAGTTTCAATGACAGCTCCAAATTTGCAGTCATCTGCAAATTTAGTCAGCCAGAGACCACTGACATTGGCCTTGACTTTCATTGATATTCAGTGTTAAACTCTTAGCCTAGAGGGTTTCCCTGTATTTATAAGTGCTAGTCACATATCTTTGAATTTATTACTGCTCAATATCTGAGTTGTTTGCCTTCTGCTACATACCTACAATCAACTGCATTACAAGCTGAGTTAAGTGCAAACTTGCAGTGTTAAAGATTGTATTGCATTTTATTTTATTTTTCTGTGTATTTAATTGTTTCATTGGTCTGTGCCTCTCTGTAGTTATTTATTTTTCTGTTTAATTATTTCAGGGAATACTGTGGTCTCTCTCTGTCTCTGCAGTTAGTGGGGGCTATTGTGTTTCACTTCATTGATATTCAATGTTAAACTCTTAGCCTTGAGGGTTTCCCTGTATTTATAAGTGCTAGTCACATATCTTTGAATTTATTACTGCTCAATATCTGAGTTGTTTGGCTTCTGCTACATACCTACAATTAACTGCATTACAAGCTGAGTTAAGTACAAACTTGCAGTGTTAAAGATTGTACTGCATTTTATTTTATTTTTCTGTGTATTTAATTGTTTCATTGGTCTATGCCTCTCTGTAGTTATTCATTTTTCTATTTAATTTTTTCAGAGAATACTGTGGTCTCTCTCTGTCTCTGCAGTTAGTTTCCTGCCTGCCCTCCCTGTTCTTGTTCTGGTATTAATCTTGGTGGGTTCGGAATTGCCCACCCCTCCTGTAAATTTGTGTTTGAACACTCCTCCTGGGTCTATCTTATTTGCTCACTCAACCGAGTATAGTGAGATCATATTTTGACTTCAGACACTCCTACCAGTCCCATCTGTTCAGCTCTATCCCAGCTGTATTCCAGTATAGTGTCACTACCTCATTGTGCCTAATACAGAGAGAACATTTGTAAATGGCAAGCCACTTAGCTTCTTAATTTTGAATTATCTTCTGTTTCTCCTTTCTCCCTTTCTACTTAAAAAAAGACAATTTCTAAGCGTGTATATGGCCTTTTCTGTAACTAGTTTTGTCCAGATACAGATTTGCTGCAGCCAGG
The DNA here is from genome assembly GCF_019279795.1 of Protopterus annectens. Classification (NCBI taxonomy): domain Eukaryota; kingdom Metazoa; phylum Chordata; order Ceratodontiformes; family Protopteridae; genus Protopterus; species Protopterus annectens. The sequence continues at coordinate 477,288,722 of NC_056731.1, forward strand.
ACTGTTTGTAAGCTTCTGAGCCCCCCAAAGCTTTTCTGTGTTGGAGGGAAGCCTTCTAGCTTATCAGTGGGAGTGGTAAGCACTATGTACCCTCTCTACCACAAGAGTGGTTTCTGGCCCAGAAATTGTAGTTTATTGGCCGTTTGGACAGTTTTTCCATCTCTTTCAACTTTCTGGTTTAAAAGCCTGCATTTGTGCTTGTTTCCCACCTTTCCGGAAACTAGTCTAGTCCAGATACAGATTTCCTGTATCCAGGACTGTTTGTAAGCTTTTGAGCCTCCCAACTAAGCTAGAAGTCTAAATCTCAAAATGTACTCACTCGAGGCACTTCTTACAATGGAGAACATCGATATCTGTGCAGTGACTGAGACCTGGTTCAAGGCTCTAGAGAGCACCCCTGCATTACCAGGCTATAACTCATACCACACTTTTCGGCCATCTAACCTGGACCAGAACAACAAAGGTGGAGGTGTGTCCATATTCATTAAGGATATCCACACCTCCAGGCCAGTTGCGCAGCATAATGCATCTGAAGTTATCCATGTGCAACTAACTCTGTGCAAAGCTGCAATCCAATTTGTAGCTTGCTACAGATCCCCCACCATGCCCCTGGATTCCCACTCCTCCTTTCTTGATATACTGGAAAATATTAGGGTTCAACCAAACACCCTAATAATGGGTGATTTCAACTACCTCACTATTAACTGGGAAAACTACTCATGTAGCAACTCCTTCGCTCAACACTTTCTGGAATTCGTAAATTCCAATGCCTTGGATCAACCTATCCACACCCCCACCAGGGGCAACAATATCCTAGACCTAGTCATTACCAACATGAGTGACCAGTGTTCCACACCTGAAATCAACTCCTCGTTGGTCAGCTCCGACCATAAGCTAATCACCGTAGATATCTGCATCCAGCCCCCACCCACCATTAAGGAAACCACTGTAAAAAAGTTCTTCAAAATCAACTTCATGCTTCTTAAGACAGAAGTGATGAACTTCATGACACCCATGCAGATGTACAATACAGTTATGACTGCTGAATCCTACACAAATGCACTTTATAAGCACTTACACAAGTGCATGGATCGTGCTATCCCAAACAGAACCAAGACGCTATCCTACAAAAAAGGAAGCCAATCTGGTGATCCCCTGCCATAAACAAAATCTACAACAGAAGGAAGAAACTGTTGCAAAAGAGAGTAAAATCCCATGAGTGGAGGAGCTCCCTGGTCAGCTTCAGTAAGAAGCTGATACCCCTTATAAGATCCTCCAAAGCTAGCTACAAAAACAAAATCATCACTGATTCTAAGGGCAACCACAAAGCATTCTATAGCTATGTCAAAAATCTCAATGGCAACACCTAGATCTGCTCTGAGTTACAGCACAATGGCATGAAAATTACAGAATCAACTGATATTGCTAACATCCTGGCAGATAGGTTCAGTGCTAACTTTACCCCCCTCTCACCCCCTAAAGTGCACATATCTATACAGGAAGAATGCAGAGTCCCTGTAATCACATCTATGCAGGTAAAAGCTGCACTCTCTAAAACCAAAAACAAAGCACCCATGGGACCGTAAGACATCCCAGGCTGTGTTTTACACAAACATCAGAACGAACTGGCTCCCCACCTAAGCACCATGTTCAATCATAGTCTCACGTCAAGCTTTGTGCCCACTGAATGGCGCACAGCAACAGTTATCCCACTCCACAAAGGGAGAGCCACCACTGATCCTGGGAACTATCGCCCTATTAGCCTGACAAGCCTGGTCTGCAAGGCCATGGAATGTATCATCATGGAATTCATAAACAAAGACATTGGTAACCTCCAAACTCTGGACACCACCCAGTTCGGGTTTGTGAAAGGCAGATCATGCCTTCTGAACCTGACTGACTTCTTTCAGGCAGTCACCAAAGCCATAGACGAGGGTAAGGTGGTTCACACAACCTATCTTGACCTCACCAAGGCTTTCAACACCATCCCCCATTCTGGAATTATAGCTAAACTCACTAAACTTGGTATAAATCCCTATGTCGCAAAATGGGTTGCCAACTGGCTCACTGACAGAACCCGCACTGTAAAAGTTGCAGACTCCAAATCTGACTTCAATCCAGTGACAAGTGGAGTACCACAGGCTTCAGTCCTGGGACCTCTCCTGTTTGGTTTCAACTTCTCTGAAGTACAGTCTAACACAGAAGGTCTCTGGCTAATGAAGTTCACAGATGACTGCAAACTAGGAACCATAGTCGAGTCCCCAAATGATGTGGACATCCTACAGAAGGGCCTCACTGAGACATGGCCTCAAGCTCAATGCCAAAAATGCATTGTCATCCCCTTTGGTAAAAACTCTGTACCCATGAACTACCACATAAACGGCAGTCTACCTAACACCAAATGTGTGATAAGAGACCTTGGGACCCAGGTGGACAGTAGTCTCTCCTTTGATAATCACATTGTCACAGTAGTCAGGAAATCCTTCTATATGGCATACCTCATCACAAAAGGGTTCTCATCCAGGAAAAAAGAGGTCATTGTTCCCATCTACTTGGCACTCATTAGACCCATTATAGAGTACAACACCCCTTTTGGAATGTAACTCACAAGACATCTGCAGCAGCTGGAAAGGCCACAGAAGTACCTCACAAAGAGGATTAATGGCCTCAAACAGATGCCCTACACTGACCATCTCAAAAAACTCCAGCTTTACTCTGTAGCATATCGCCTACTCCAAGGAGATCTCTGCCTAACATAAGCTATGTTAAACCCAGAGCTGTTGGACATGCTACACCTAAAACAATCCCAATCCCTCTGAGCTACATGCTCTAGGGACCTAAACCTTGTCATCACAATAAACAGGACATGCTGGAGGGATAGATTCCTGTCCCAGAGACTTCCTATACTCTGGAACAAGCTACCCATCTATGTCAAGCAAAGTTCCTCATTAGCACTCTTCAAGAAAAATCTTGATGAGTGGATGGGAAATAGGAAATACACCCCGGGGATCACTTCTGTGGCTCTGCTCGACAGGGGCACAGGAAATTAACTTCCTTGGGTGGCATAAGCCAGGGAACCTTGTTGGCTAGGCTTACTTAGACCCTTGGGCCAATAGCCTAGTACCTACCTATGAACCTATGAATAAATGCCAAAAAGGAGCAGTCCAAGGACTTATCCCTGAGGAACTCCACTTGTGACAGGCCTCTTTGTAGAGGTGGACTCCCCAATTCTAACTTCTTGGGTCCTGTCTGTGACCTAGTTGGCTATCCACTGGGTGACATATGGGTTTGTACCTAAGCTTTTGAGTTTCTACTGTAAACAATTTTCAACACTGCAACAAAAAAAAGCTCCGTGGAAAAAAAGTCCAAACACTTCAATGATTTCACAGATTTAATTAAGCGCTTTTCGTCACCTTCAATAAGGCAACTTCCTCAGATTACATTCTTAAAAAACAAGGCCATTAAATAGTAAAACAACAGGTCACATTATCGTACCTGAAAGGTGTATTGATATGCGAAAAAATAGTACTTTTGTTAAAAACATTTTGAAGTCTGTATTTTAGATTGCTAATTATAATCAATATATACTGCACTGCTGTTGACATAACTAACGTCACTTCCACCCATAATCAATATACACAAAATAAAAGTTGAAAATCAACAAATATAAAAAACTAAATACATTTATGGCATCCATATAACCATAAATTAATAAGGCTAGTGTTTGTATATAGTTAATTATTCACTTTCTCTCTAAACTTGAGTTTTAAAAGACATGTTATGTTACAGTGGTCATTTCACCCAGGTTCAACAAAGGCATTCAATCTTATTTGCCATGCCAGTTCACATTCTTCAAGTAGTAAATTTAAAGGACCACCTCGAATATTGTGCTGAATTTGGTCTATTGCTTTGAAAGTAAATTTGTGTCCTAAATGTAACATACTATGCCCAGCAAGTGCATTGTCACTTTTACTTGTTGCTGTTGCATAAGTATGTTCATAGACTCTATCTCTAAGTCTTTGCTCCGTTAATTATAATTAGCAACCTAAAATACAGACTTCAAAAAGTTTTTAACAAAAGTACTATTTTTTCGCATATCAATACACCTTTCAGGTACGATCATGTGACGTGTTGTTTTACTATTTAATGGCCTTGTTTTTTAATAATGTAATCTGAGGAAGTTGCCTTATTGAAGGGGACGAAAAGCGCTTAATTAAATCTGTGAAATCTTTGAAGTGTTTAGACTTTTTTCCACGGATCTTTTTTTTGTAAGCTTTTGAGTTTGTCAACAATGCCTGAGTGGGATATTGTGTCAAATAGCCTTGGCCAGGTCAAGGTAGGCAGTGTGAATGATTTTGCCCTCATCCATTGCTTTGGTGACTTTCTCAAAGAAGTCTACCAGGTTGAGTAGGCATGATCCTCCCTTGACAAAACCAAACTGGATTGGGTCCAGTGTTTGGAGGTTTACTATATCTCTGTTGATCATCTCCATGATAATTCTTTCTATGGCTTTACATATAAGACTAGTGAGACTTATGGGTCTGTAGTTTCCAGGGACTGTAGATGGCCCACCTTTGTGCAGAGGGATGACTGCTGCCTTTCTCCATTCATGAGGCACAAAGCCTGTTTGAGGCTACAGTTAAATAGCAATTCCAGAGGCCCTGATGGGTAATGTTTCATGCTATTTAAAAGGCATCCTGGGATAGTGTCTGGGCCCACTGATGCAGTGTTTTTGGCCTTAGAGAGAGCATTAAGGACCTGTTCTTTAGTGATAGTAATGGGAGTTATATTTGATGATATTTCCTGAGGGAAGGTTGAGGGGGAGAGAGGGGTAAAGTTGCAGCTGAATTTAAAAGCCAGGAGGTTTCTAGATCTTCTGGCTCAGTATAAGTGGCTCCATTTATAATGAGCTCTGCACACAATTGTGTAGTGCCTTTGAGGTTGTGGATATAGCCAAAGAATGCTTTGTGGTTGTCCTTGGAATGGGAAGGCAAACTTACCTGAAATTTGGCTTTGGTAGACTTTGTTTGTCCTCTGAGTTGTTTGTTTAGTTTGATGAGAGTACTTTTATCCTACTGGGTGCTGCACCTCCTAACATTTGCCATGATTTTCTTTCTCCTGTTATACAGCCTATTGGTTTTGTGATTCCAGCAGGGTGGTTTGTTTTTTGAGTTAATTCTCTACTTCTTCCTTGTGGGTACAACTGCCTTTATGCAGCTAATAACATGCTTGTACATGGTTTCTGTAAATCTGCATAGGCAGCAGTGTTATCAGGGTTTATGAGGGCTTGAAATTTTGCCAGGTTCGCACTTAATAGCCAGAGGTTAGCCTTAGAATAGTTCCTGAATATTCCAGGTTTAGCTCGGGGTCCAGGTTTTATTTTACTTCAAGGAAGGCCATTTTGTGGTCTGACTTTTCCAGGGAAGGCATTATATTAGGGGATGTGCAGCAGTCTTCCATATTAGTGATGACCAGATCCAGTATGGTTGCACCCCTGGTTGGTGTATTGACTATCTGGTCCAGGGAGTTTGTGTTTACAAAATCCAGGAATCTCTGTACATGTACGTTTGGTGTCATGTAGGATTCCCAGTTAATAGTAGGGTAATTAAAGTCACCCATGAATATGGTATTGGGTTGGATGGTTAGTGTTTCTAATAAGTTTAAATACATGGTATGGGTTCCCTGGGTCATAGAGGGGACCTATAGCTAGCAAGGAAATTATATTGGATTTTACCTCTGGTGATCTGAACATGGAGCAGCTCATGTGTATTGTTCTGTTTGACCAGTCTTGAAGTATATTTGTTTTTGATGTAAACAGAGACCCCTCTACCTTTAGTCCCTGTCTGTGAAGTAGCTGGCCTAAATGTGTGGAAGGCATTATAACCTTGCATTGTTAGTGTTCTCAACGTGGCTTTAAACCATGTCTCAGTGACTGCACAGATGTCAGCATTCTCTAGGGTAAAGAGAGCTTCTAGGGAGTGGAGTTTTTTGTTTAGACTCCAAGCATTGAACAGTAATACCTTTAGATTTTTTTGGCTTTAATTTGCTATGTCGGAAGTACTTTCAGTTTGGCATTGCCTAAAAAAGGCACTATGGGGGAAGACAATGCTTTAACTAATATTCAGAAGCCTAGAGGGGAGTGGTGTAGACCATCCCTGGCAAAGCAGCATGGTCTGTTGACCATCTCCTTCCATGTTGACAAATACTGTAGCCCCTTAGAATGACACCAGAAACTAAGTCAATTATTAAAGTCAGTAATATTTTGCTTGTATTGTGGCATCATCCTTGGAGAAGGTAAAATGCTGCTCAATGCAAGGCTCATACTAGCCTGAGATACATATTCCAAGAGTTCCATTATGTCTCTCTTCATATAGTCTAGGGAAGTATGTCTCAGGTCATTTACTCCCACATGGACTATGACTGAATCATATTGGTAATTGTGGTCTAGTGACCTAAGTGCATGCATAATGTGGTGGATCCTAGCCCCTGATAAGCAACTGACCGTAACTTTCTCTTTACTCAGCCTGGTGAGAGGGACATCATTGTCTTTCACAAAGGAGTCTCCAATGACTAGAATGTTGGATTCTGTGGTGGCTTGCCTTATGGGCTTAGAGGTAGAGGCTTCATGAGATGTAACTCTGTGCGTTGATTTGGGTGTTTTGAAAGAATGCATTTGGGGCCGCTTAGGGTATTTGTTATGTGTACTTCATCTAGGAGGTCTTTGTGGTTTAGGAAAGTTACATGTAAGTGCCTCAGCATATGTGGGTCTATGTTTCTGCTTTGATGTGTGTGTGATGGGTGCAGCATAAGTGCTACTGACAACCTCATTGACAATAGTACTTTTATGTGAGAGCTTTTCCTCCAGTGATATTGTGTAAATACATCTCTCACATACCATATCAGTTTGTCTCAGAATTAACTAGTTGTCAGTAAACATAAGACCATTTCCACATTGCCTTAGGATTCAGGATTCCATATCCACCAAGCTGGTAATGGAGACAGTGGGAAAGTTCATATCCATAGCAACAGATCCTTTTTTATTGATTAGACAGCTGAAGTGAGAATATCAGTCACAGTCAGGAGTATCCAGTTTGCAACTATGTGGACAGTGCTTGTCATTGCAAACTAGTTGTCCTGTGTGCAACTAAGTATTGGAAAAATGTAATTTGTGCTTTTACAGGAAAAATGTCACTCAAGGTGTTTGAGTCTGTACAGAGCACTGCCAAACACTTGAAGGGAAACTAATACATAGACACTGAAAATTTAAGGATGAAGAATTTAGGCAGACATTCTAAAGTTAGAAACAAATCAAGCAGTACTTACTGAAAACAAAGAATTAGCTTGTCAAGAATGATGAAAAGAGGGGATTTACATGAATGGCTACTGCCTGGCTACTACTAATGCTGGTCTCACCACAGCTTCACTCTGTTGGGATACAATGCTCCTTTGCTTCTTCTCTCACAAGAAGCAAAATGTCTGCAGCAGTCCCAAGAACAGAAGCAGGCCACGGCCTGTTTGGTGATCCACAGTCTTGTCCCAGATGATGCAAGGGTCTGTAGACTTGTAGCCTTTTTCTGGTAGATACCTTGAATAGCAACCAGACCAATCAGGAACATTAAGCACAGACACTCACTCTCCAACCAGAAACAGTCCGAATCAGTGCACTCTGCTCCTTCTCTCACCAGGACCAGAATATAAGCACAGATTCCAAGCTGTCACCTATAAAGCAGTTATCAGGCTTTCTGGTGATCAGCAGTCTCCAGGAAATATTGTCCCTGTGCTGCTTCTCTCACCAGGAGAAAACAGAAGCACTAATCCTAAGATAGGCAGAATGTGGGCTCTCTAATAACTGGTGGTCTTGCAATAGATGTTTAAAGGAAAGATGAAAAAAATGGTTTATCCTAAATACTGCAGTGTGCACTAAGCAGTTAGATACGAAAGTGGGTAACTTACATTTTAGCTGTCTAAGTGGCGAGCCACAATTTTTGAAAGATCAAGATAGATTGAAAGGGGGTGGACACTTTTGTGAGATTTAAAATGTTAGTGAGGTTTAAAATGTTAGTTTATAATTTTAAGTATGATTACAGAGGAGATGTGGGAGGAAAGAGTAGAAAGTAGAAAGCACATGAGGAAATGTGAGTAGTGTGTATACTTACTAGCTGATATAGAGAAAAAAGTTGTAGTGAAGTTCAGGTAGATGTAGATGATAGCGAGTATGAGTTGGAATTTTGCTGAAGAGAAAAACTTGACAGGGATAAGTAGAGACAGTAGAAGTGGCAGTAAGGGTTAGGGGATAGAAAACATTAGGTCATATACATTGAGAATTTGCTTTGATAAAGTATATAGGGATAATGCAGTTTAGCTTGAGGAGGTAGAACAGCAGTGCCAAGCCATGCATATGTGTGTGTGTATATATATATATATATATATATATATATATATATATATATATATATATAGATAGATATAGGGGTCTACTACGTTTGATTGAAAACTCACTTGACTGAAAATGAAATTACTAGGACCACTTCACTGAAAAATAATTTCTTTGAAACTCATTTCATTGAAAGTTATAAATGGCCTTTTCCCCACTTTAGTGCAACCCTGGAGTTAGTATATAAAGTAAGAGGGGTGGGGGGCACAGACCCCCACATTGGGGGGTGTGGTGGGCGTAGCCCCCCACATATTATAAACATTTTAAACTATACACAGTGATACAAGTACAATAAATAACTGTTTCCAAAAGAGAATATATAACCAAGATATGTGGGGGGCTTTGCCCCAACACCCCACACCCCCCTTACTTTATATACTAACTCCAGGATTGCACTACAGTGGGAAAAAGGCCATTTATAATTTTCAATTAAATGAGTTTCAGTCAAGTGAGTTTTCAGTGAAGTGGTCCTAGTAATTTCATTTTCAATCAAGTGAGTTTTCAATCAACTGTAGTAGACCTATATATATATATATATATATATATATATATATATATATATATATATATTGTTGACCGGGAGAGTCCGACTGGACACAGGTCCGTTTTTAGTGGAGGCCCTGGGAGAAAAGCTCCACATTAAGTATTACTTACATTATACAGTTAAAAAACATAGCATGTAAAATATAGACATTAGTCCAGCTGAGGACTTAAGACAAGAATAAAACATAGGTGTAAAACAGCTGTAGAACATAGTACAATTTTAGAATATGGTGACATATACTAAACATGGTTACAAATGTAGTTGAGATTCATCAGTGAACAATTGATGCAATCTGTTTTTGAGGTACATAACAGCCATTAGCAGTTGTTGCTACAAGAAGTTAGTACTATGTGGTAGGTAGCTGGGAACATGAGTAGCCAAGCTTGCTAAGAGTAGGTTGTTGATAGGGGGCCTTGAGAAGTAGTGGGTGGGTGGAGTGGATGGTATTGGGTGGGACTTGCAAGGGCATATCTGGCAAGTTTTTAAGTGTGATTTTAGTAAGGATTTGAAGTGGATGCAAGAAGTTACAGAGGTAATTGAGGATGGGAGGGAGTTCCAGAGTTTGGCTATAGTGCAGGAGAATAATGCTTTTCCAACAGAGTTATTGCCTCTTGTGACCTGTAGGAGGTTTTTGTGGCTGGATCTTAGTGGTCTAGTGGTTATGTAGGGTTGGAGTAGATTCTGGAGAGATGGGACTTTTAGTGGTTGGTTTATTAGTTTGTGGCGAGTGTGAGTTGGTACCATTGAAGGAGGTGGGGGTGCTCTAGCCGGCCCAGTTCTGCTAGTGAGAGACAGTGGTGAGTACGGTAGGAAGCCCCTGTGGCAAATTTGGCGATTTTGTTGTAGCAGGTTTTGAGCTTATTTAGGTTGCATTGTCTAAGGTTAGTAAATATTGGAGAGGCATAGAGTAGAGATAAGATGAGAATTTGCTACCAAAATTTTAGCTGCTTCGGTAAATAGTTGCTGATTTCTATATAATGCTCCTATTTTTTTGTGCACTTTTTTAATGGTCATGGAAATATGAATGTCAAAGTTCAGTTTATTGTCTATTTCTATTCCTAGTAATTTGGTGTGTTCTGTAGGATGGATGGTGGTGTTGTCTTTTACTGTGATGTTAAAGTGAGAGCTGTCTAGGGTAAGTTTGGTGGGTTGGAAGATTAGTAATTTTGTTTTGTTTGGCATCGGATAACCAAGTTTCAGTAGAGGCAAATGCTTCCTGTGTGACTTTTTGCAGTTCGGGTAGGGAGTGGGCTGTGCAGATGATGGTTGAGTCATCTGTATATTGTATGAGTGTGCCATGTGTTGTGGCTGAGGTTAGATTATTGGTGAAAAATAGAGAAGAGTAGGGGTCCCAGGATGAACTCTTGGGGAACCCCTATGGAGACTGATAGTTGGGGGATAAGTCGTCCTGCCAAGCAACTGCTTGTTGGTGGTCAGATAGGTAACTCTGAAACCAGTTGATGACTGGTTGAGAGAAGGATAGGTTATTGAGAAGAGAGAGGAGTTTGTCTGGGACCATGTCGAAAGCTTTAGAGAGGTCTAGGAAGGTAGCTGAGGAGAGATAACCTGCATTTTTATTTTGTAGGATAGTGTTAGAGAAAGAGAGTAAGGCAGTGGTGGTGCTATGGTTAGGTCGGAAACTGTGTTGTGTGTTGGAGAGGAGGTTGTTAGCAAGGAGGTGTTCTGACACTTGAGAATGAATGCATCTCTCTAGTATTTTGGAGAGTGGCGAGAGAATAGCTATGGGGCAGTAATTGGTTAGATCTGTGGAGGGGCTTCCTTTGTGTAGGGGAATTATGTGTGAGACTTTCCACAGTGTGGGAACATAACTTTCTGACAGAGATCTGTTAATTATGTGTTAGACTTTCCATAGTGTGGGAGCATAACTTTCTGACAGAGATCTGTTAATTATGTGTGAGACTTTCCATAGTATGGGAACATAACTTTCCGACAGAGATCTGTTAACCAAGAGTGATACTAGGTAGGCCAGAGCGTCAGCTGCAAGGTGAAGGTATTCACTTGGGAGGTTGTCTGCTGCTAATCTGGTGAGTTTAAGTTTGGTTAATAGTTGTTTTATTTTGGAGGTAAGAACAGGAGAGAAAGAGAAGCTAGTAGGGAGATTGTTAGTTGTAGCTGATGGTGCGGGTTTATGGAGGGGAGGGTTGTGTTGTCTAGCTAGTGATAGTATGGTTTGTGTAAAGTGATAGTTGAAAGAGGTAGCAATATTTTCAGAGGAGTGAGTTAAGTTAGGAGTGGGTGTACTTACTTTACCTGGGTGGTGGATGGAGTTTATTGAGGACCAGAATTGTTTGGGGTTATGCTGGGAGGAGGTAAGGACAGACTGGTGGTATTGGATTTTGTCCTGTTTTATAAGCTTTTTGGTTCTATTGCGTAGTTCTAGGAATTTTTGCCTAGTAGAGGGGTTTTTGGTTTTGTGCCAGTTGTCCCAGGCTGTATCACTGTTTTTCATTTCAAACTTAGTGTTTTTTGTAGCCATGGGGATGGTTAGGCTCTAGTTCAGGAACGTCTTATAGGGGCGTGGTAATTAAGGATGTTTAGGAATGTTTTATTAAAGTAGTCAGCTGTGTCATGTAGTTTGAGGTATTTTAGAGGTTTCCAGTTACAGTCTCTTAGGGGTGAACTGAATGAGAGAGGGTTGAAGTTAGTTTTTTTGCGTATCTGACAGTAGATGATGGGTTTTGCTTTATAAAGGTATTTTCTTAGTAGGAAGGTTGGGGAGTGATCACTGAGGCAGCCTGGTATATATGATTGGGGGGTTCTTATTGACTAGTATCCAATCAATGGTAGTGTGCTTGTTGGAGGTTTTATTTATCCTAGTAGGTGACTGGACTAGTTGGGTGAAGCCATGAAGGTTTACATGATGGGTTGGGTGGTTGCTAGAACAGGATTGCCAGTCAGTGTTGAAGTCTCCTAGACTTAAAGTTTCTTGGGGTAGGTAGTGGGCAGTCCAACTGAGGAGGTTTTCAAGTGGAGGGATGTTTTGGCCAGGTGGGAAGTAGCAACCTATTATGTTTAGGGTTTTATTTTGGTTTATTTTAAGGTTGGTGTATATTATTTCTTCCTTACCTATTTGGGGAGCTGCTAACTTTAAGATCTGGATGCCTAGATGCTGTTTAAATATTATAGCTATACCATGTCCTTTTTGTTTAATTGGTCTACTCTGGGGATGCACAAGCCAGTGCATTTCTTTGTGCTGGTCCCAAGCCCAGATAAATGGGGAATGTTGCGTCAGGAAGGGCATCCGGCATAAAACCTCTGCCAAATTACTTATGCGGAAAACATTTCATATTTCCATACCGGATCGGTCGAGGCCCGGGTTAACAACGACGACCACCAGTACTGTTTGCCAACAGGGTGCTGGCGGAAATTGGGCTACTGTTGGCCGAAGGAGAAGAGGAGGGGGAAGGCATGCCCAAAGGCAGGAAGAGAGGAGGAAGGTTAGAAGTGTAGTAGTGAGGGTAGGAACTTTGAATGTTGGCAGTATGACTGGTATAGGGAGAGAGCTAGCTGATATGATGGAGAAAAGGAAGGTTGATATATTGTGCATGCAAGAGACCAGATGGAAGGGAAGTAAGGCCAGGCATATAGGAGGTGGGTTCAATTTGTTCTATCATGGTGTGGATGGCAGGAGAAATGGGGTAGGGGTTATCCTAAAGGAACAGTATGCCAAGAGTGTTTTTGAGGTGAAGAGAGTGTCTGATAGAGTGATGTTTATGAAGCTTGAAATTGATGGTGTAATGATGAATGCTGTTAGTGCATATGCTCCACAAGTTGGGTGTGCAATGAATGAGAAAGAAAATTTTTGGAGTGAGTTTGATGAAGTGGTGGTGAGTGTACCCAAGGGTGAGAGACTAGTGATTGGAGTGGACCTCAATGGGCATGTTGGTGAAGTGAACTTTTCTGAAGTGCAGGTCAACACTAAGGGACTCTGGCTAACAAAGTTTGCAGATGACTGCAAACTGGGAGCCATTATTGAATCCCCAAATGATGTGGATACTCTACAAAAGGGCCTTACAGAAAAAGATGCTTGGTGCCAGAGCCATGGGCTCAAGCTCAATGCCAAGAAATGTATTGTTATCCCCTTTGGGAAAAAACATGTATCCATGAATTACCATATAGGTGGCAGTACACTAAACACAGAAAGTGTGATAAGAGACTTAGGGACACAGGTGGACAGTGGTCTCACCTTCGATAACCACATCACCACAACAGTCAGGAAATCCTTCTATGTGGCACACCTCATCACAAAGGGCTTTTCATCCAGAAAAAGGAGGTCATTGTCCCACTGTACTCATCCCTCATTAGACCCATTATAGAATACAACGCCCCATTTGGTATGTACCTCTCAAGACATCTGCAACAACTGGAAAGGCCTCAGAAATACCTCACTAAAAGAATCACAGGCCTAAAGCAGATGCCCTACGCTGACCGCCTTAAAAAACTCCAGCTATACTCTGTCTCATATCGTCTACTCAGAGGCGATCTCTGCTTAACATACAAGGCCATGTCAAACCCAGAGCTGTTGGACATGCTACACTTAAAGAAATCCCAATCCCTCAGAGCTACACGCTCCAGGGATCTAAACCTTGTCATCACAATAAACAAAACATGCTGGAGGGATAGGTTCCTGACCCAGAGACTCCCCAGACTCTGGAATAAAATTCTCATACATGTCAAGCAGAGTGCCTCTTTGGACCTCTTCAAGAGGAACCTTGACGATTGGATGGGAGAAAGGAAATTCACCCCAGGGATCACGTCAGTCGCCCTGCTAGACAGGGGTCCAGGAAAGTAAATAATGTGGGAAGAAATAGCCAGGGAATTGTTATGGCTAGGCTTGTATA
>NC_056731.1:477668617-477688617 GCF_019279795.1 Protopterus annectens
GGCATGGGATTTAAAGTGGGTGCAAGACGTTACAGAGGTAATTGAGGATGGGAGGGAGTTCCAGAGTTTGGCTTTAGTGCAGGAGAATAATGCTTCTTCAGCAGAGTTAATGGCTATTGTGACCTGTAGGAGGTTTTTGTGGCTGGATCTTAGTGGTGTCGTGGTTATGTTGGGCTGGAGTAGATTCTGGAGGGATGGGACTTTTAGTGGGTGGTTTATGGTGGGCGAATGTGAGTTGGTACCATTGAAGGAGGTGGGGGAGCTCTAGCTAGCCCAGTTCTGCTAGTGAGAGACAGTGGTGAGTATGGTAGGAAGCTCCTGTGCCGAATTTGGCAATTTTGTTGTAGCAGGTTTCCATCTTATTTAGATTGCATTGTCTAAGATTAGTAAATATTGGAGAGGCATAGAGTAGGGTAGAGATAAGATGACAATTTGCTACCGAAATTTTAGCTGCTTTGGTAAGTAGTTGCTGATTTCTATATAATGCTCCTAGTTTTTTTTGTGCACTTTTTTAATGGTCATGGAAATGTGAATGTCAAAGTTCAATTTATTGTCTATTTCTACTCCTAGTAATTTGGTGTGTTCTGATGGTGGTGGTGTCTTTTGCTGTGATGTTAAAGTGAGAGCTGTCTAGGGTAAGTTTGGTGGGTTGGAAGATTAGTAATTTTGTTTTGTTTGGGTTGAGTATTAGTTGGGCATCGTATAACCAAGTTTCAATAAAAGAAAATGCTTCCTGCGTGACTTTTTGCAGTTCTGGTAGGGAGTGGTCTTTGCAGATGATGGTTGAGTCATCTGCGTATTATATGAGTGTGCCATGTGTTGTGGCTGAGGCTAGATTATTGGTGAAAATAGAGAAGAGTAGGGGTCCCAGGATGGACCCTTGGGGAACTCCTATGGAGACTTGTAGTTGGGGGGATAGGTTGTCCTGCCAAACAACTGCTTGTTGGCGGTCAGATAGGTAACTCTGAAACCAGTTGATGACTGGTTGAGAGAAGGATAGGTTATTGAGAAGAGAGATGAGTTGTTTGTGTGGGACCATGTAGAAAGCTTTAGAGAGGTCTAGAAAGGTAGCCGAGGAAAGAGGACCTGCATTTTTATTTTGTAGGATAGTGTTAGAGAAAGAGAGCAAGGCGGTGGTGGTGCTATTGTTAAGTCGGAAACCGTGTTGTGTGTTGGAGAGGAGGTTGTTAGCAAGGAGGTGATCTGAGACTTGAGAATGAATGCATCTCTCTAGTATTTTGGAGAGTGGCGAGGGAATAGCTATGGGGCAGTAATTGGTTAGATCTATGGAGGGGCCTCCTTTGTGTAGGGGAATTATGTATGAGACTTTCCATAGTGTAGGAACATAACTTTCTGACGGTGATCTGTTAATCAAGAGTGATACGGGATAGGCTAGAGCATCAGCTGCAGGTTGAATGCATTCACCTGGGAGGTTGTCTGCTGCTAATCTGGTGGTTTTAAGTTTAGTTAGTAGTTGTTTTATTTTGGAGGTAGGAACAGGAGAGAAAGAGAAGCTAGTTGGGAGATTGTTAGTTCTAGCTGATGGTGTGGGTTTATGGGGGGGGGGTTGTTTTGGCTAGCTAGCTAGTGATAGTACGGTTTGTGAGAAGTGATTGTTGAAAGAGGTAACAATATTTTCGGAGGAGTGAGTTAAGTTAGGAGTGGGTGTACTTACTTTACCTGGGTGGAGGATGGAGTTTATTGAGGACCAGAATTGTTTGGGGTTATGTTGAGAGGAGGTAAGGGCAGACTGGTAGTATTGGATTTTGTCCTGTTTTATAAGCTTTTTAGTTCTATTGGATAGTTCTAGGAATTTTTGCCTAGTAGAGGGGGTTTTGGTTTTGCGTCAGTTGTCCCATGCTTTATTCCTGACTTTTTATTTCAGACTTCGTGTTTTTTGTAGCCATGGGGATTGTTGGGCTCTAGTTCGGGAACGTCTTATGGGGGCGTTGTAATTAAGGATGCTTAGGAATGTTTTATTAAAGTAGTCAACTGCGTCATCTAGTTTGAGGTATTTTAGAGGTTGCCAGTTACAGTCTTTTAGGGATGCGCTGAATAAGAGAGGGTTGAAGTTATTTTTTTTGCATATTTGACGATAGATTATGGGTTTTGCTTTATAAAGTTATTTTCTTAGTAAGAAGGTTGGGGAGTGATCACTGAGGCTGTCAGATAAGCAGCCTGCTATATATGACTGGGGGCCTCTTATTGACTAGTATCCAATCAAGGGTAGTGTGTTTTTTGGAGTTATTTATCCTAGTAGGTGACTGGACTAGTTGGGTGAAGCCATGAAGATTTACATGATGGGTTGGGTGGTTGCTAGAGCAGGATTGCCAGTCATTGTTGAGACTCCTAGAATTAAAGTTTCTTGGGGTAGGTGGTGGGTAGTCCAGCTGAGGAGGTTTTCAAGTGGAGGGATGTTGTGGTCAGGTGGGAAGTAGCAACCTATTATGTTTAGGGTTTTATTTTGGTTTATTTTAAGGTTGGCATATATTATTTCTTCCTTACCTATTTGGGGAACTGCTAACATTAAGATCTAGATGTTGCTTAAATATTATAGCTATACCACCTCCTTTTTGTTTAGTCGGTCTACTCTTAGTATATTGTAACCAGCAGGGAGGATTTGCTCATTAGTAATGTGTGGTTTTAACCATCATTTCTGTAAGGATCACTACATTAGGGGAGTAGAAGTCTATGGTGGAATGGAATTCATGCACCTTGTTGCATATACTTCTAATATTTAGGCTTATCAGAAGGAGGTCGGTTGGCTTTCTATTGGCTGTGATTTGGGAGATGTGGTTTGTAGTCTGATTATGAGGGGAGGGGTTGGAGATAGAGGGACCAGGATTAGGATGGATGTCACCACTGAGTGCTAGGTTGGATATGGATGAGATTATTAGTTTTATCAATTTCTGTATATGCTTGCTTATAAGGGAAGTTTTTTGATTGTGTTCTGTGGGCAATAGGTATGGTGGTAGGGTTATGTTAGGTTGAGGGGTTGTTTTTAGTTTAGGTATTGTGGCCTGTAGTCTATATAGATGGTGTATTTGGGAAGGTTGTTGACCTGATGACAGAGTAGTAGAGTAGAGGTGGGATATGAGTGGTGGTGTGTGTGGTACAGTGGTAGTGGTTGAGTGCAGGAATGGTGGAGGTTTGGTAAGATGTGATGTATGCAAGGAATGGGTATGCAGTGACTATAGGTATGGTGTGCTTGTACATATTAGCTGAGTAGGAGGAATAGTAGTGAGAAGTTGTAGGAGGAAGTATAGGTGTGGTGATTTTATAGGTTGAAAGATGGGAGGGGTTACTGTTTGTAATAAAGGTAGGACCACTGGGGTTGGGTGGGAATTGGGAGAAGGGAGGAGAGTTTTGTGGGCAACAGATGAAGGAAGACTATCATAGGTAGGTCCTAGGCCATCGGCCCAAGGGCCTACGTAAGTCTAGCCAACAAGGTTCCCTGGCTTGCGCCACCCAAGAAAGTTATTTTCCTGTGCCACTGTTGCGCAGAGACACAGAAGTGATCCCCGGGGTGTATTTCCTATTTCCCATCCACTCATCAAGATTTTTCTTGAAGAGTACTAATGAAGAACTTTGCTTGACATAGATGGGTAGCCTGTTCCAGAGTATGGGAAGTCTCTGGGATAGGAATCTATCCCTCCAGCATGTCCTGTTTGTTGTGGTGACAATGTTTAGGTCCCTAAAGCGTGTAGCTCGGTGGGATTGGGATTTCTTTAGGTGTAGCATGTCCAACAGCTCTGGGTTTGACACAGCTTTATATGTTAGGCAGAGATCACCTCGGAGTAGGTGATATGCTACGGAGTAAAGCTGGAGTTTTTTGAGACTGTCAGTGAGGTACTTCTGTGGCCTTTCCAGCTGCTGCAGATGTCTTGTGAGGTACATTCCAAAAGGGGTGTTGTACTCTGTAATGGGTCTAATGAGTGTCGAGTAGAGGGGAACGATGACCTCTTTTTTCCTGAATGGGAACCCTTTTATGAAGTGTGCCACGTAGAAGGACTTCCTGACTACTATGGCGATGTGACTATCAAAGGAGAGACTACTGTCTACCTGGGTCCCAAGGTCTCTTATCACGCATTCGGTGTTAAGTAGATTGCTGCCTATGTGGTTAGTTTTTACCAAAGGGGATGACACTGCACGTTTTGGCATTGAGCTTGAGGCCATGGCTGTGACACCAGGTATCTGTCTCAGAGAGGCCCTTCTTTAGGATGTTCACATCGTTTGGGGACTTGACTCTGGCTCCTAGTTTGCAGTCATCTGCAAACTTTGTTAGCCAGAGGCCTTCTGTGTTAGCCTGTACTTCAGAGAAGTAGATACCAAACAGGAGCAGTCCCAGGACGGAACCCTGTGGTACTCCACTTGTCACTGGTTTGAGGTCAGGTTTGGAGTCTGCAACTTTTACAGTGTGGGTTCTTTCAGCGAGCCAGTTGGCAACCCATCTTGTGATGTACGGATTTATGCCTAGTTTATTGAGTTTAGCTATAATTCCAGAATGGGGGATGTGTCGAAAGCCTTGGCGAGGTCAAGATAGGCTGTGTGAACCACCTTACCTTCATGTACGGCTTTGGTGACTGCCTCAAAGTAGTCGATCAGGTTCAGGAGGCATGATCTGCCTTTCACAAACCCGAACTGGGTGGATCCAGAGTTTGGAGGTTACCAATGTCTTTCTTTATGAGCTCCATCATGATACGTTCCATGGCCTTGCAGACCAGGCTCGTCAGGCTAATAGGTCTATAGTTCCCGGGATCAGTGTTGGCTCCCCCTTTGTGGAGTGGGATAACTGTTGCTGTGCACCATTCAGTGGGTACAAAGCCTGATGCGAGGCTATTATTGAACATGGTGCTTAAGTGAGGAGCCAGTTCATTCTGAAGTTCATGTAAAACGCAGCCTGGGATGTTGTCTGGTCCCATGGATGCTGTGTTTTTGGCTTTAGAGAGTGCAGCTTTCACCTTCGTAGTTGTGATTACAGGGATTCTGCATTCTTTCTGTTTAGATATGGGCCCTTTAGGGGGTGAGGGGGGTTAAAGTTGGCACTGAACCTGTCTGCCAGGATGTTGGCAATATCAGTTGGTTCTGTAATTTTCGTGCCTTTGTGCTGTAACTCCGAGCAGATCTGGGTGTTGCCATTGAGATTCTTGACATAGCTATAGAATGCTTTGTGGTTGTCCTTGGAATTAGTGGCGATTTTATTTTCGTAGCTAGCTTTGGAGGATCTTCTAAGGGATCTCAGTTTCTTACTGAGGCTGACCAGGGAGCTCCTCCACTCATGGGATTTTACTCAATTTTGCAACAGTTTCTTCCTTCTGTTCATAGGTTCATACTAGGCTATCTGCCCTAGGGCATTTATAAGCCTATACTATGAAAGAAATGAACCAATACAAAGGCAGACCAACAAAGAGACTCCAAGGAGGCCAAAACCAAAGCAGACACCAGATCACACCACGAATTAACCTAGGTTTCGTCTTTAATCAGACTTCTTCAGAATACAAATGATAAAAGAACACTCCCTTTTAGATAAAACACATAGCAATGACATCATCAATTAATTAATGCAATAAAAATTCCTTTCGAATAAAAGGAATCTACATAAATTTAGCTAAGAAACAGTTTTCATAAAACTATAACAAGTAATTGTCGTAAAAATGTAAAAATCTGAATTTTTATTGCATTAATTAATTGATGATGTCATTGCTATGTGTTTTATATAAAAAGGGAGTGTTCTTTTATCATTTGTATTCTGAAGAAGTCTGATTAAAGACGAAACCTAGGTTAATTTGTGGTGTGATCTGGTGTCTGCTTTGGTTTTGGCCTCCTTGGAGTCTCTTTGTTGGTCTGCCTTTATTGCGTTTCTTTCATAGTATGGAGAGTGGTGGTGTTGGACCAGACATTTTTGGTTATTGGAGGCTATTAACCAGCAATTAGCTGAGCACTCTAAGCAGATTCAGTGCTTGGTAGAAGGCCAGCATAAAGATAATGTGGTTGGCTCTGGACCAGCCAGAAGGCATGAATTCACTAGCAATGGCAGTATTGGTCGTAGTTCCCTGAGGTGAATACTGGAGTGAGGACTGCTAATCCTTCTACGTCTGGGAACACTGGTGGTAATATTTCTACCGCCTTGGATGTGGGCAAGTGGAAAGTTAATGAGTTCAATTTTCAGCGTAGTGGAGTGGGGCTGAACGCTGAAAGGTATGTTTTAAGCCCTTTACCCAGCGTCTAAAAGACTTTGAGAAAAAGTTGTTTTCACTTAAGAAACTACAAATCAAAATGGTATTTGCAAAGAACATTGATTGTGGTATTGTACCGAAGGGTCTACGGGCCTGGAAATACCCTAATGGTATTGAAGCGAAAAGGGACATGTTGGAAGAAGTGCACAAGCTTTACGATAGAATGGGGCTTGAACTTTTAAATATTATTATAAAATATAATGACCAGCAAATTGCTACATTGTTGGGTGAATTAGAAACTGAAAATGAGAAAATCACTACAGACTTAAATTTTGACCATTACACGACTAATTACATGAATTTGGTGAACAGTGTCAATTCTCAATGTGCACTTATTCACGCTAGAAAAGCTCGGAAGATCGAAAGGGATACCAATGAATATAGGCGTAATCAGGTTTATCCCCTTTCTGAAGGTAACTGTTATGGCAGGGTTCCTTTAAATAAACATGCGTTGAACAAGGAAGTGGAGCTGACGTCAATAGAGGAGGATTTAAATGAGGCACCTATTCCAGCAGAATTCCCTTTAGAGACGGAGCCAAGAAGGTCGGAGAGGATCAGAGGACGAAATCAGCGTCAGGAATCGATCAAATCCAACGAATTTGGAAGGCAGGAAGCAAAGCCAAAAATAAGGAATTACAATGTCTCAAACAGCAGGAACAATCGAGCCCAGTAGAGGATGTGATTTTTGGTAGCGTTTCAACGTATTCAGGTGAGCCTTTCAAACCAGCATTAACTTTTGCTCAACCAGCTTCCATTAATTGTTTGGCCTTTCAGAAATGTTTTGATAACAATTCTAAGAACCCAATTAACTTTATTGCACCCTGTAATTCAGTCGAACTTGTAATAGGAGATCTAGCTGCTTCCAATGGCAATGTTAGTCGCGTAAGCGACGGCTTACGAGACTGTTTAACTGCTGAAAGGCAGGGTGATAATCTGCATTTCAACGAAGATCATTCAGCATTCGTTGGGCTGGTTGAACACAGTAATAATGAAAGTAAATGTTGCGCATTTTTTAATTACACTACTGCAGCATTTAAGTTTGACGAAATGACTGTAAGTGGAAATTGTGATTGCAGTGTTTTTCACCATGGTAGCAGTTCATCATTGCTTAATAGCGACAATGTCATGGATGTTCCTTGCCTTCCTTTAATTAAAGATGTTAAGTTGTCAATCTCGCCTTCATTCTTGCTGGGTGGGTTCGGAGCCGATCCTCGGCTCCGACTCGGCACTTGCTTTAGCTTGAGAACTCCTTTTACCAGCTCGAGGCAACCCTATATCCCATGATGCAAGGTGGAACTACCTCAGATCTCGTTTGCCGCTTAGCGAAAGAGGTCTCCTTTACCAGCAGAGGTAAGTGAATTTCTTGTTAAAGAAAAGAGAAGCTTAGTTAGGGTTTTATTTCCCCTTGTATCCTCATTTATAGTCTGTAGTGAGTTACAGCCCACCCTATTCCCTTGTTTTTCAAACTTTATAATCTTGTTATAACCTTTAGTGAAAAGTTTTTAGTTAGGCCTAAAACCCCATTGGTTAATCCCTTCCTGTGTGTTGTGTGTTAGGGGATTAATATAGCAATAACCCACGCCTGGGTAGGTGATGCTAAATTACCACGGTTGGCGTGGTTTGGTCGAGGACCCGGTAAATAAAGCCAACCGTGGGTAATTAGCATTACCCACACCAAGTGGGTTATTGCTATACCATGACATTATTTAAGAAAAGAAACTGTTACTTTTCTTAAATAATGGCATAGTATAATGCCTGTTTACTGCCCTTCCGCAGATGTCTGGCATCCGGCAGTTCTGATGTACTGCGCGCCTGCGCAGTACATCAGAGTTGAGCTGTAACGGAGAAAGCAAGATCTCCGTTGCTTTTTATGTCTCGCTATGTTAAATGAGTTTAACATAGCGAGACAGTTTTAAAATAAGCAACGGACATCTCCGTTGCTGTTTAAAACTGTCTCGCTATGTTAAACTCATTTAACATAGCGAATTTAAAAGCAACGGAGATCTTGCTTTCTCCGTTGCTTTAAACACTGCTTAAGCTATGTTAAATGGGTTTAACATAGCGAGACCTTTAAAATAAGCAACGGAGATCTCCGTTGCTTATTTTAGCTGTCTCGCCATGTTAAACCCATTTAACATGCAGACAGTGTTTAAAAGCGAGTTATACTAATGGAAAAAGTCCGGGCGGACCTTTTTCCATTAGTATAACTCGATTTACAACGGGCACGCTGGCCAATCAGCATGCACGTTTTGGGGGGATCGTGGTATAATTTGTGTGTTTGTTGGGGTTTGTGTGTGTTTCTTCCTCCTAGGATATGTCTAGGGAAGGCAAGGTCTCAGGCTTCAGGAAGTGTGACTCGTGCTGACAGAAAATGTCTCTGACAGACTGTCACACTTCTTGTGTTTATTGCCTGGGGCCTTTGCACCTGCAGGACTCCTGTGCTTTGTGTCACTCTTTTAGCCAGAGAGTCCTGCAGGAAAGGAGGAATAAGCTTATCCTCCGTGGCTTACTTAAGCCAGAAGGTTCTCCCTCTAAAGCAGGGTCTGGGAAACCTTCTAAGCCACCGAAGGCTCAGGCTTCAGCATCCAAGCCTCCTCCGGTGGCTCTGGCTCCGTTGGAGCCGAGATCGGCTCCGGCTGGAACCGATGTATCTACCTTAAAAGTAGTGGGTTCGGTGCCGGCTGGTTCCGATACCTTGTCTACTGTAGCCTTGTCGGCTCCGGCTGGAGCCGACACCTATCCAACATCGGAGCCGAAACGTTAGGCTCCATCTGGAGTTCAGGGACTTCGGCTCCGATGGCTTCGTCGAAAGAGATCTCGGTCCCCTCCGTTGAGTATCCACTCGGCTCCGGGGTCTCCTCTTTTGTCGGAGCGGAGCCATCGGAGCCGATCTTCGAGATCTTCCAGGCTGTCTGACCACGACTTGGAGAGGGTGGTAAGCAGGCTGTTGAAGTCTCAGGCACTGGCCCAAATGCTCCATAGCCCATCTCAACAGACTTCGGCTATAGCCTCACCCCTTGCACTTCCTCCTCCGACTCCACACCAGAGTTCGGAGCCGGAGCTTCTCGGGACAGCGACTGTTTCGGTGCCGGAGCCGATACATCCTTCGGCTCCAATCTCCTCCTTGATACCTTCCTTGGAGGGATCCGGTCGTCAGGTTTCCCTTGTCGGCTCCGAGGGGGCTAGTGGCATTGGACCCTTGTCCGACCCCGCTCTCCCTCTCGGGGCTTCGGCTTTGGTAAGCTCGGTGCCGACATCGGCCTCGGAGCCTTCCCTCTCAGTGGAGCCGGGAGTTCCTGTTTCCTCGGAGCGGGGATTTTCCGGCCTCCCGGGGAGGGGAGCCTTTGAGGTGATGAGGAGTGTCCTGGCCTCTGAGCCTGGTCAGCGGTCCATCCCTCTAGCTCCTCCCTCATCAGTGCCTGCAGACGCCTCTTGCCAGCCTCTTGCTCTCAGGCTCAGGGATCCATCGCCCCAGGTTTCCCCATTGGGAATTTCCTCCTCTTCCAAGTTTCTCCTGATCCTGCAGGTGAACCCCTCGGAAGAGGCGTAAGAGGAAACTCACAGACTCCCCGAGTCTACTACATCGATACCGACTTAGATGAGTCGGAGGGTTCCACGATCCCCTCTGAGGATGTCTCTTTTCAGACATCCTTGAGCTCCTCAAACAGAGGGGAATTGACCAGCCATTGATCCCTCCGAGGATGAGTCGGTATACCTGGAGGCTTTGGATCCCGACCCTCCACCTCCTGGGTGTCTCCGCCTTCGACCCACTTATGCAGGTAGTGGCTCAGAGGCGTGGCTCCAGATTCTGTGGAACCTGTCCCCAGGAGACCATCCAAATTCATCACGGCCCCTATGGACAAACAGTTCCTTTCCAAGGGTGTCTCTGTGGATGCTATGGTGGTGGCGGCCACTAAGAAGGAACTGGCGGATCCTTCAGTACCTGTCCATCCTCCTAACAAGGATTCTAGGACCATGGACAGGTATGGAAAGCGGATGTTTTCTTCAGCGACCTTTGCTATGTTAAGCTGAACTACCTTTGTCACTTCACCAGGCTTCAACGAGATATTCTCAAGGAACTGGGTGAAGTAGTCCAGGATCCTTCTGCTGCTGGGGCTCAAGAAAAGATTGCCTCGCAGCTTGCAATCCTAATTCCATATCTAACTCCTCCATGCGGCTCATATCCTATGCGGCCGATGGAGCGAGCAGGGTCAAGAGGCACAGGAGTTGCTCTTAGACGCCAAGCCTGGATGCGGCTTTGTAATTTTGCGGACCCCTTTAAGGCGTCCTTCACTAATACCCCTTTGATGGTTCGGCTTTGTTGGGACCTCAGGTGAAGGATACCTTGACCAGGTGTGAGCAGGACGGTAAAACTCTTTCTGCCGTTGGAGTCCAGTTTTCCACTCCTTCTAGACCATATCCCAAGGGTCAGAAGGGGGGGAAGATGTGGTTCCGTAAAGCCCAAGGAGCTACACCGACACGTGGTCAGTTTACCCCAGAGGCAGAGGGGTAACAATAATACGCCGCCCTAGAGGCAGGGGTCCTCAGAACCAGGTCAACAGGGAGTCTCTTCCTGAGAAACCCTACCAGCATCCCTGAGGTGTTGCCCGACTGTCCACCCTTGGAGGCAGTCGGGAAGGATTTCGCTGTACCCAGTAGCCTGGCAATCCCTATCTCAAGAGATGTGGGTACAGTCGATCATATCCGAGGGTTACAAAATCCCCTTGAAGGTTTCCGTACCTCTACAATCCCTTCCAGACATCTCACCCGGTCAAAGGGATTTGGCAGAACAGGAGGTTTCAAAGCTCCTAGAAAAAGAGCCGTCCAGACTGTACCGCAGACCAGGTAGGATCCGGCGTCTACTCGAGATTCTTTTGGTCCCCAAAGGACGGGAGATTGGAGACCAATATTAGACCTGAGCAATCTAAACAGATTTGTCAAGAAGGCAAGATTCGGATGGTCACGCTTCAGTCCATTCTGCCCTTTCTGGGCAAGGACAACTGGATGTGCTCTATAGACCTTCAGGATGCGTACTATCACATAAAGATTCACAGGCGCTCAGAAGGTTTCTCCACTTTCGGCTAGGGACCAGTCATTACCAATTCAGAGCACTGCCCTTTGGCCTCACTTCAGCCCCCAGAGTGTTTACCAAATGCATGGCAGTGGTCACAGCTCATCTGAGACGTCAAGGATTCCAGGTGTTTCCCTACTTGGACGACTGTCTCCTCTCCGCCACCACCAAGTGTCAGCTTCTTCAGTCCAGAGACTACACTCTACAGCTTTGCAGGAGTTTGGGAATTTCAGTAAATTTCGAAAAATCTTCTCTGCTGCCTTGCCAATCTATCACCTTTATAGGCGCAGAATTAAACACCGTCAAAATGTTAGCCAAACTAACAGATCAAAGAATCCTGGACATCCAAAAATTCGTTCGGATTCTATTGCAGAGCAACAAGATCAAAGCCAGATTTATACTGAAGGTTCTAGGTCTTATGGCTGCGGCCATTGTTCTTCTACTGAAACAAACAGAAAGCTCACAAACTACTGTAAAACCAAAGGCGGATGAAACACAATGAGAGAAGCTGTATTTTCCACAAATTTATTCTTCCAAATAAATGTTAGCGCTTTCGGCAGGTAGAATAACCCACCTTCATCAGACAAACAGTGGGATGACTTTACACTGCTGTTTAAATACTACGTACAATCCACATTATCCAATCATAAAAGCTAGCATTCCGCTCAAGTTAAAAACCATAGAAACTAAAAGTTAGATCCAACAATCACATCCATATTATTAAGTATTGTATTATTACATATTACTAAACATAAAATCCACACTCTGTGTAGAATGGAAATACAATACTGTAAAGCCGGATTAACATGAAACGTAAATACTGTAAAAGCAGCAACAAATAATAAATATCAGGACAAAATGTTTAACACTAAGTATTATTAGATCTATTCAAAACATATTACTTATTATATATGTTGTTAGATGATCTCATCTTATTAAATAGTGTTAGTATTATTACACACATATGGACGACTGGCTCCTCTCCGCCACCACCAAGTGTCAGCTTCTTCAGTCCAGAGACTACACTCTACAGCTTTGCAGGAGTTTGGGAATTTCAGTAAATTTCGAAAAATCTTCTCTGCTGCCTTGCCAATCTATCACCTTTATAGGCGCAGAATTAAACACCGTCAAAATGTTAGCCAAACTAACAGATCAAAGAATCCTGGACATCCAAAAATTCGTTCGGATTCTATTGCAGAGCAACAAGATCAAAGCCAGATTTATACTGAAGGTTCTAGGTCTTATGGCTGCGGCCATTGTTCTTCTACCACTGGCTCGCTTCCACATGCCTTCTGCAGTGGATGCTATTCACACAGTGGTCGTACCACAGTCTTCCGATGAGGCACGAAATCTTAGTCACACAGTCGTGCAGAGCTCATCTAAATTGGTGGATATCTTCCCCTCTTCTTCATCAAGGCCGACCTTTTATTCCCCCTCCTCCAGTTGCCACAGTCACTACGGATGCCTCTCTGATCGGGTGGGGGGGGGCATTATCAGGGCAGGATGGTCCACGGACGTGGCAACCCATAGAATACCATCTGCACATAAATGTCCTGGAGATGAGAGCAGTGCTTTTAACGTTGCAAGCCCTCAGCGACTTTCTTCCCACGGGGACTATTGCAGTACAAATGGACAACATGTCCGTGGTCTGGTACATCAACAAACAGGGCGGGACCAGGTCCTATCCGTTATGTCGAGAAGCTCTCAGACTTTGGCAATGGGCGATCTCCTCTCATCGGTTTCTGATAGCAGCACATCCCGGCAGGTCCAACCTATTGGCGGACAGGCTGAACAGATCCATTCTGATGCCTCACGAGTGGTCTCTCAATCAATCTGTAGTGGATCAGATATTTCTGAAGTGGGGCACTCCTTGTTGCGATCTTTTTGCTACTCCTCAAAACAACAAGTGCCCGATTTCTTCACTCTCTTTCCCCTACCAGGCCAACCCCTGAGAGACTCTCTAACCCAGGATTGGCCCGGGGACTTCTATGCTTTTCCTCCCTTTCCCTTGATTCCACAAGTCATTCAGAAAGCCACCGTTTTGAGAGCCAAGTTGATCCTCATTGCCCCATATTGGCCTCGACAAATTTGGTTTCCGCTCTGCATCGTCACCTTCTGGTGCAGCCTGGCATCTGGACCCAGTTCGGATCTTTTGATCCACCAGTCGGGTCAGCAGCACCGGGCCATTCATTCTCTCAACCTCACTGCTTGGTTGCTCCACTTCCTTCCCTAGCCAGGCTACCGATGATTTCTGATTCTGTCAGAGACATCTTAGTGTCTTCTTTAAAGTCGTCCACTAGGACTGTTTATGCTAGCAAGTGGCGACGTTTTTCTATTTGGGCAAATTCCAAGAATATTGATCCCTTCACTGCTCCTGTACATTCTGTTTTAGATTTCCTGGCGGAGGTTTTTCATTCAGGATCCTCGTCATCTACAGTCAAAGTACAACTGGCTGCTATTTCCAAGTATCATGTTGGCTTGCATGACAATAACATTATGTCTCCTAGATTGTGCAAGGCCTTTCTAAGAGGAGTTTTTCTCCTAAAACCACCTATGAAGCATCCTCCTCTGCAATGGGATCTAAACTTAATGTTAGCATCCTTGATACTACCTCCTTTCAAACCGTCTGCTTCTTGTTCTTTGAAGTTATTGACCTGGAAAACTATATTTTTACTGGCTGTCACTTCTGCAAGAAGGGTTTCCGAGATTCAAGCTCTCTGCATTCGTTCCCCTTATTTGTTTTTTCATAAGGACAGGGTATCATTAAGAACGAATCCTTCCTTTCTCCCCAAAGTTGTGTCTCAAACCAATATTAACCAATCTATAGATCTGCCAGTCTTTTTCCCAAACTACTTCGACAGAGCTGAACAGAAACTGCATTTTTTGGATGTCCATCATCAGCTCAGGTACTATTTGCATAGAACTAAACAATTCAGAAAATCGGACCAATTATTTGTCTCCTATGCAGAAAACAGGATAGGTCTTCCAGTTTCTAAAGTGACCTTATCCAGATGGTTGACTTCCACCATTTCCTATGTGTACTCTCTCAGAGGCAAACAGCTATCTTCAAAACCAAAAGCACACTCAACCAGGAGTCTATCCACTTCTGCAGCCTTTCAGGATAGGCTACCTATTGATACCATTTGTGCAGCAGCTACTTGGGCCACGCCTCATACCTTTGTCTCTCATTACAAATTGGACTTGGCCTCCAGAGATAGGGCCAGTTTGGTTCCACAGTTCTCAAGAGTCTGTTCCATTGAGCCACCGGGATACAGGTGCTAGGGATGCGGTCCCATCCAGCAAGAATGAAGGCGAGATTGACAACTTAACATTTAGAAGTTATGTACCTACCATAACGTTCCATGTTAGTTGTCTTCTCTCTTCTTTCTGCGTCCCTCCTTCCCCCTGGCCTGGACAGATCTTGAAAAGTTCCTATCAGGTTGTTTCCTCCTGAGCCTTCATATGGGGACTTCTATTATGAATTTGTGTTCCTAATTATGTTAGGTTAGTCTTTAGCAGGGTAGGTTAGCTACCAAACGAGATCTGAGGTAGTTCCGCCTTGCATCATGGGATATAGGGTTGCCTCGAGCTGGTAAAAGGAGTTCTCAAGCTAAAGCAAGTGCCGAGTCGGAGCCGAGGATCGGCTCCGAACCCATCCAGCAAGAAAGAAGGCGAGAGAAGACAACTAACATGGAACGTTATGGTAGGTACATAACTTCTAATTAACACCGTTGACTGTACTAACAACGGAACAGCTTCTTGCCTTAGTGAGTGGAGCTGTATGGATTTTAATGGTTATACGCTTGGCAATATGACATTCATGTTCCCTAATAATTTGCATGTATTTTCAATTAATGAAAGTACTAAAGTGAGTTTAAATAATACACCAAGTTTTAATGGACGATCAGCTGATGTTACAAATCTCTGCAATGGTTCTTTTTTGTTAAATTCAGATAGTCTTAATGATTCTGACTGTGAAATTGTGGGTATAAATAATAGGGATAACACCGAATTAAGTATGGGTATGCCTTTTAAGTTTTTTGATGGCTATTATTCTTCATCATTAAGTGGAGAATGTTTATGTGCATCTGGCGCTGGTACATTGGGAGAACAGCAATCATTAGTTATGGAGACCAAAGTGTGTGTGCCTTTTTTAAGCAATGGCAATCATGCCGTTGAGTGTGAGGTCAATCATTCTAGTCTAGTTGTAGTCCGTTGTTCTAGTCCTAATATTTCTGATAAAGGAGGTATTGAATGCAACTCATTAGGGGATCTTAGTCTGTATTCATGTCCTTCTGATTTTTGGCTGCATTTAGGTCTACCTGATACGGGTATTGAATTGGTATCGGACAATACAAATGGCCAGAATGTTGAAATTAATGACGGGCTATTAGAAAACTATGAGGATGATGAAGGTATTGATCATTTAATTCAAATAGGTGTTGATGAACTCAAAGCTATGCAAATGGGGGGCTTTGCAACCCATTAGTTATAGCTAATGAATACGGTGATTTCACGATATATAATTATTCCAGTAGAACCATTGATGAACGACATGTTAATTTGTTAGCTAAAGGGTTAACTTTTGTACCTCTAGCAAGGGGTACATTAAGTGATACATTAGTGGATTTAAAATTATTGGTGAGGAAAATGAATTTGAAAATGTTATTTCAGGGTTCAAATATTAATGAAGTAGCCCCGGTGTTAAAAAAGCCAAGTAAATTTGTGTCCCCTAGTAATAGTGTGATTAGTAGTTTTGAAAAGATTTGTGAAGTTGAAGTTAGGGAACACTTTGCTCGGGGTAGATGTTTGAGTAGTAAACAGGCCTTTGAAAGAATGGACAATTTAACTAGGGACGAGCGTTTGCTGCTAAATGAGTTAGTGACTGATGGTACCATTAGGTTCATGAAACCCGATAAAGGTAATGGGTTAGTTGTTACAGATCGGGTTGATTATGTGGATAATATGATGGTCTTGCTGGCTTCAGACACATACGAAGAGTGTAGTATTAACCAGCTTAATATTGCTTACAGGAAGGTTAATTTGTTTATTGTGGATTTATTAATGCAAGGGCACATCAGTGAGATTGAATACTCTTATTTGAGCAACAACCACCCGCTGGTTAGTAGTATTTTTGGAATACCCAAAATACATAAGGGACTAAACAACTTAGCCTTTAGGCCTATTGTCGACGGGAAACGTAATAAAACCTGTTTCATTAGTAAGTTTTTGGACCATGAGTTGCAAAAGGGCTTAAAGAAATTTGAATACATTACTAGGGACTCTTGGTCCTTTTTGGAAAAGTTGAAAGGGGTTCGAATTACTGATAATACTATATTGATTACAGTGGATGTTGTCAATCTTTTTTTTCAGTTATCCCTACGACAATTGGGCTGGAATGGATGGAACGGCAACTTTTTAAAACTGGCTTGTACGACCAGGACAGAATTAACTTGCTGACCGGTTTGATGGAGATTGTGCTCAATAATAATTTTATTCATTTTGAGGGATTATATTATAGACAGACAACTGGTGTTGCGATGGGGGCAGCCTCCGCCCCGGCTTATGCTAATTACATTATGGCATATTGGGAGCAGGAATTTTTATTCACCAGTTATTTCATGTCCCAAGTTAATTTTTATACACGTTTCTTGGACGATTTATTTATTGTTTGGGAAGGTGATTTTGATGAAGTAGGGACATTTATTGAATACATTAACAATTCTGTGGATTTTTTGAAGTTCACTTACAATGTGAGTAAAGTAGAAATTGACTATTTAGATGTCCATTTGAGTATTAACCCTGTGGATAATGTTTTGGCATCTACAATACATAGGATGGCCACTTTTTCAAATTCTTATTTGAGTTATTCAAGCTGCCACCCGGACCATCAAAAGAAAGCAATTGTAAAAGGGCAAATGGTCAGGGCAGCAAGAATGACTAGTTTGGATGATGATTTCTTCAAGGAAATTGACTTTATTAGACAGATGTTTATTAGGCGTGGTTATCCGGTAGCATTATGTACCTGTATTGCTGATGAAGTCAAATTAAAAGGGCTAATGGTGTTTATTGGGCCTTAATAAGCGGCCAACCTGTTGTAGAATGGGCACGGCCAAACGAGAAGGTTGAGGATGGACGCGACCTTGGTGGGGATTTATCCAATACTCGGAATGCTGTTGAGTTTACACGGGTTGGTGAGGATAATTTGTTATTTATTGCCACTTATTCCTTTGATGCTCCATACATTAGAGAGGTAGTAACAAACAATTGGAAGCTTTTGAGGCTGGACCAAATGGTCAGTGACAAATTGGGGGCACCTCCTAGATGTGTTTATAGGAAGGGATGCTCATTTAAGCAATTATTAGAAAGAGATGGGACACCTCAGCTTGTTTCTAACAGGAATAGTGGTACTTTTAAATGTGGTAGGTGTAGTGTGTGTCACCTGATTAACCCTACCAATTCTGTTTATAAAGTAGCTGGAGTTACCATTAGGCTTGGGGGCCATTTTGATTGTTACAGCAGGAATTTAGTTTATGTGGCCTTGTGTGGTCAGTGTCCAGCTTTTTACATCGGGAAGACTAGCAGGGCACTTATGGATCGTATAATTGAGCATCAGTCAGACATTAGATTAAAGAAAAAGACTAATGCTTTATATAGGCATATTGAATGTAATACGCTCCATTCTTTTAAATTTAGTGTTATTCAGCAGATCTTACTTGACACACACGGTAGAATGCTTGAAGTACACCTAGACATTTGTGAAATGAAATGGCAACTGAGATTGAATGCTTTGGTGTTTCCAGGCATTAACGATTGTATTAGTATTATGCCAATATTGAAACTAAAGAATATTCTGGGATAGGCTTGTATTAGTGAATAGGGATATGTTCACACATTTATATAATTGTTTTTAAGCATAATTTTTATGACAATTACTTGTTATAGTTTTATGAAAACTGTTTCTTAGCTAAATTTATGTAGATTCCTTTTATTCGAAATGAATTTTTATTGCATTAATTAATTGATGATGTCATTGCTATGTGTTTTATATAAAAAGGGAGTGTTCTTTTATCATTTATAAGCCTAGCCAGAGTGTGTTTGGCTTTCGCCACCCATTTTAAATTAATTTTGCTATGCCTTTTTTTGAGGTTAGTATACTGTGCCTCTGTCTAACAGTGACACAGAAGGGATAGCCGGAGTAAACCTACGATCTCCCATCCACTCATCAAGATTCCTCTTGAAGAGAGTCAATGTGGGACTCTGCCTAACCTGGACTGGGATTTTATTCCAGAGTGAAGGGAGCCTCTGGGTTATGAATCTGTCCCTCCAGCATGTCCTATTTATTTCAGTGCTGAGGTTCAAGTCTCTCGAGTGCGTAGCTCGATGGGATTTGAATTTTCTGAGGTGCAGCATGTGCATTAATTCCGGGTTGGACATGGCTTTATACGTCAGGCACAGATCGCCTCTGAGCAGGCGGTATGCCACTGAGTAGAGCTGGAGTTTCTTTAACCGGGCAGCATATGGCATCTGTTTGAGCCCTTTGATCCTCTTGGTGAGGTACTTTTGGGGTCTTTCCAGTTGCTGCAGGTGTCTGGTAAGGTACATCCCAAAAGGGGCATTGTACTCAATTATGGGCCTGATGAGGGTTGAGTAAAGAAGCACGATGACCTCTCTTGATCTAGATGTGAATCCCTTCATGATTAGGTGGGCTATATAAAATGTTTTTCTAACCACTTTGGCCACGTGGTTGTCAAATGAGAGATTGCTATCAACTTGGGTCCCAAGGTCCCTAATGACTTCTTCTGTACTTAATGGATTACTACCTATGTGGTAATTTGTGGGCACTTTGTTTTTGCCAAAGGGGATGACTATACACTTTTTGGCGTTTAGCTTGAGGCCATGGCTCTGGCACCAGTTGTCTGTTTCTATGAGGCCCTTTTGGAGGATGCTTGTGTCGGCTGGAGAGTTGATTATGGCGCCCAGTTTGCAGTCATCTGCGAACTTGGTCAGCCACAGTCCTTCCGTGTTGGCCTGTACCGCCGAGAAATATATACCGAACAAGAGTGGTCCCAGGACTGAGCCTTGTGGGACGCCACTTGTAACTGGTTTGGAGTCTGACATGGCTCCAGCAATTCTAACCATGTGGGTTCTGTCCTTGAGCCAGTTTGCAACCCATCTAGTGACATAGGGGTTTATATTTAAGCTTATGAGCTTATCTATAATGCCCGAGTGGGGTACTGTATCGAAGGCTTTTGCGAGGTCCAGGTAGGCTGTGTGGACCACCTTCCCCTCGTCAATGGCCTTGGTGATTTCAAAGAAATCGACCAGGTTTAAGAGGCAGGATCTGCCCTTAACAAAGCCAAACTGGGTAGGATCCAGTGTCTGTAGGTCCCCAATATCTTTATTTATGAGGCCCATGATGATCCTTTCCATAGCTTTGCAGACCAAGCTAGTCAGGCTTATGGGGCGATAGTTTCCAGGATCCGTTGAGGCACCACCTTTGTGGAGAGGGACCACTGTTGCTGTACGCCACTCTTTGGGTACATATCCTGTAGTAAGGCTAAGATTGAACAGTAGTTTTATGTTTGGGTTTAGCTCTTCTTGGAGTTCATGTAGGACACAGCCCGGGACACCATCTGGTCCTAGTTTGTACAGTTTGTTTATGGCAGGGGACCACCAGATTGGCTTCCTTT
>NC_056731.1:477693617-477703617 GCF_019279795.1 Protopterus annectens
CTATTATGTTTTCTGGTTCATGTTTCTAATGCTTTTCATTTACTTCAGTATTGAACTGTTTTTACAATCCCCAGTGCAACAGTCTTGCACATTATTGTGCTATTCATTCTACAGGTTCTCTGTTATGTATCCCACCTAGCAACAAGATGTGCAATTTTTTTTTCCTGTTTTTTTTTATTTTTTATTTTTACAGAACTTGTGTTCCTCTATTTCTTCCAAAGATGACTTGTGCATTTTGTTTGAAAACTGTTTATTACATATGATTTTGCTGATTTTGATATATCTTGATTTTTATATACATATATTTATCTGTAGAATTCTTAAAGTCTAATGAATACAAGTAAAATAACAGAGCTGAAATGTTATGTGTTGTGTAAACTAAAGATTGATTTTTTCCCCAGAGAAAGGCATGGCTGCTGATGACCCACAAAGAAACTTCAGATCGGCATATTATGAGAAAATGGGATTTCGTGGTGTTGAAGAGAAAAAATCACTGGAAATTCTCCTCAAGGACGATCCTCTTGGTAAGATGCATAGATGTATTAAGAATTGGGTGTGATTTAAGTTGTGGTTTTCTGATCTGCCTAATCAGCAGTATCACACAGTGGATCAAGGCAATTAACTGCTGTGGATCTTTATCTTTTATCCACAGGCTTTTTTCAGTCTGATAACTCTTGCTAACTGTGCAGCTCTGAGCAAGTCACTTGACCAGATAGAGTTTCCTTAGTGTTTAAAAATGAAAAAGTTGTTTCCATCTGATTTATTTATGTTTTTGTTGACCAGGTGAGTGTTTCACCTTGACTTACCATTTTCAGTGCTAAAGGCAGCACGCTTGTTCAGATTAGTAAACTTAAAATAAAACCATCAGCACAATAAAATGGAGAAAATGACCTTGCGCCCAAAATCTTCTACAGTTTTAACTGGATAACAGTGAATAACTGAAATAAAAATAAGGATAGCCATTGTCTCATGGTTTTATTAATCCGTCAGTAATGAGCAGATGTTGTAATTCTTAAGTACCAACTTTTTGAGATGTCTGTTTGCAGCTATTTAAAGCACAACGGGATATTAAAGCAGATTGCTCAGCCTGCTGTCTCTTTTAGTCCCTGTTTGTTGATACAGTTTAGAAAAATTACCCATGCAGTTTTAAAAACTAATCCACTCAACTGTTTTCCTTGTTAGGCTTCCTACCTTTCCGTTCTGTTTTACTTTCACTTTGAAAACCAAGTTGAAAAACCTCTAGCTGGCTCTGAAATGATGATGATGTCACATCTGCCAGAGCTCTTGCTCTAGCTAGCAGGATGTTTCCTCCCCCAAAGTGATGTAATCCCTGCCTGATTTGCATGCTGTATAGAAGAGCCAGTGGACCTCCCACATTGTGATGTCAGAGCTGCGATGCCCAGCCCACTCTTAATGTGACAAAAATGTCAAACTATAATCTCACTTTTCTGAAGAGCCCTACCGATATGTGACAAAGTACAGGCAGAAGCACAGTAACAGCTGCAAAAACTAATAGCATAAATTTGCAAAGACCATGCATAAACATTAATTGCATGTTTTTATATAAGTAGCAGATGTCTGTCACAATTAATCGACAACACTACATCAGATTACAAGAAGTATGCAATACCGTAATTTTCTTAAATTACCACTTAAAGCATGTGGGTGCTGTCATGCAAGTCTGTGAAATATTTTGTGTTTATAGCGCATCATTTGTTAGCTATTTAACCAAACAGGAAGGAAAAATAAGTGGGAGTTTGATGCTTTGCAAAACGGTGATTATTCCCTGTGCTGTGGAGCTTGGTTCTAAATTTGACAGGAGGAGTGCAACAAAAAAGTCTCCCACTGTAAGGAAGGAAAGGCTGACAAGAAAACAGTACATTAGTCTGCTCACCTGCTGTGAGCTGTCAATCACATGCAGATAATGTGTCAAATTACTCTTAGCTCTTTGACAGCTAGGGAAGGTAGGTGTGAAGGGGGAGGGGAGATACCGTGAAGCACTAGATTTCAGCCTTCACAAAAGAAATCGTTAGCATTTCTATGAAGAAAGAGCAATAAAATGCACTTTTCAGTTTTGTTCTGTAGCATTTGCACTGCTTGTATTTAAAGTAGTCATTGAAAAAGGATAACATTTTAACCAAAACTAGGTGACTATAACACAGCAGTGAATGCCTGTAAAGTCAGTGCACTGACAGGAACTTTAGGGAAAACATGGCAGATCTGATGCAATTTTTTGGAGACAGTGCATTCTGGGATACTTAGAGGCAGACTAAACGGTCAGAATTATTTCAAGATGCCAGACTCCATGTGGTCAAAGTCAGAAATTGTGTATAAAAATATCTAAAAAGCTCTAAATAGTCTCAGAGTGGTGTTAAAATGTAGGAAACCCCAAACCATGATGAAATAAACGTGTTTTTTGAGTCTGTGGGTGCGGTTGTTCTTTAAAACTGTACGTTGCCTTTGTGTTGACCCTTAACACCTTTTTTTACACTGTCTGCTTAAGTGTTTTCATAGAGTATAGCCTGACCTTTTGAACTGCCTTCAGTGTGCTTTGGTGATCACAACTGTATGAGGAGAAAGTATTTCTGCTGGTTCTTTGTTATAATTTTGAGAATAAAGACTGCAAATTATGGAAAACAGTTCAGAAGAACAGCTAATGTCAAAACACAAGACTCTGTTTTAAATCTTTTTTTTTTTTTGCTCTGTGACCCCTTCCCTCCAAGTTATTACCATATGAGGTTGTGGTCTTTGGGAGTATTCCCCTTTATACTATGTGCAGATGTCTTGGACTTGGTATACAAGTCTTCTCATTGTGTCTTACAGTTCTAAGACTTGTAGTTATGAGTCTTAGGCTTGCAGATAGTTTCCACTTCTGATTTTTTTTTATATATCCTGGTATTCTTTATATGTGATGCCTTTAGAGATTAAACACAGAATTATAATTTATGGAAAAAGAAAAGGTACAGAAATGAGATTTTTTTAACCAAACAAAATAAAGTAACGTGTGGAAATACTGGCATTAATATTTAGGTTGCCCTTTACTGAATAATGTTTGTTGCTAGGGCACATTGACACTAGATAATCAATATCGGATCACTGTTGCATTAACCTAAGCTATTTGCATCCTACCACCCCTGAATGGCCAGCTTTCAGTGTTGAGCTCTAATTGTCAGCAGCAGTTGAGTACCAGAATAATCGGAACTTTCTTGCCACCGAAGTGCAGTCTGGCTGAACACATGGAACTTTTGGTCAGCTGGTAACCCTTGACGACTAGTCAGATTAATCCCCCTTTTGAGGAAAACCTTCCACTAAATTTAGTTTACTATAGAAAACTTGTGTTTTTCTGATTAAAATATTGTCTTTGCTGGGAATCTTAATATTTTCTATTCTTTTGCAATATTTTCCTTCTGGTTTTCTAGATTTGTGTGTTTTAGTCAGGATATTGTGCTTGTGGGGGACTGCCAGTGATTTACTCAATTACAACCTTTTCACTAATTACCAACTTGTTCAAGCTCTGCTGTCCATCTTTGGAGCATCATTTTCAGCTTAACTGAAGGAACAGCTAATGGTCTTCATGGTTTTTCCTTCTCCTTTCCACATGAAGAAGATAATTGTCAGGTAGTCTTTGGTTGTCAGGATGTCTACTTTTGTGCTTCGGCTGCTTGTGGGTGATTGCTGTAGCTGCTCTTAGTTCCCTAGAATGCTTACCTGTTTCCCCTGGTTCCTCGTTATTGTACTTATAATAACTCTGGACTGGGGATAGACAGATTCTTTGCAGCTGTAGGGATCTTTCGGTGGCCAGAGACAGCCAGTCTTGTCCATCTCGGGGGAAGGGGCTGGTGAAGGCCCTTCACTTAGAAGAGATTGCCTGAACTTGGTATAAATATGCCTTCAAAGAGTCCGTCATTTTCCATAGACTTTCCCATTAAAAATGTACTTGAGAAAATCTTCTCTTCTTGTTTTTCTGTTTCTATGGACATGGAATATTTGCTGGGATTTACTGATAAACTCATTTTAGCCTTTTCTTTGCTTACTCCTCCTTCAGGCAAGAAAAGAAGGATTTCCATCCATTCTTTCTCTGGTTTTCAGGTAATACAAGGAGATGGTTGTACATCAGGGATTTCTTCTCAATGTGAAAATTCTGATTCTGAAGGAAGCATTGCTTCAGATTTGCATCTTGAATATTTATCTTTTTCTGAGACTTTCTAAGACGGAAGACATTTTTCAGTGGAGCACAATGAATTTCCTGTTGCACAGAAAATACATTGATTTGTTACAAATGATACCCAAGTTAGCAGCTGTTCCTTCTGTTTTTGCTTGCTTTAGAGAATGTTTATTTCACTCTTCCTTCTTTGCTTAACAGTTAACATCCTGTCCCCAGGATGTCTGACAGATTATAAAGGGTACCTTATACTCATAAGTATTTGTTTTCTAACCCTAAAGTAGATCCAGAAGTGATTTCCAAAACTGCTACTGGTAAACAGATTGTTGCTGTTATTCCCATCCTTCTGACAAAGATGAGAAAGTTTTTGACAAGTTGGGGAAGAAAGTGTATTCTTCGTCTAATTTATCTTTCAGAATTTTAAACTGTCAGGTTTGTACATTATTTTTCCCCTTTGCTTCTTTGGAATGTGCAAAGGTTAATGGTTAACACTCCTAGTTCTGAGGTAAAAAAAGGAATCTTTGAATACTATAATATCTGCTTCTGATGTTATTAAACATGTTTTAATGTTCTTATAAAATGTTAATCCAAAACAAAGAGACACCAAGGATCAACAGGTACTAAACGTTTAATAGTAGACAGGAACCAACACGAACATATAAATATGTGAAAGCACACCAAATACAATAAAAACCATTAACGTTTTATAAAGTGTCGTTTTCGTCATCAACTTCATCAGATAGCCATTAGACTTCCATCAATCCCCTTAACTTATAGGGCTAGCCATTAGTTGTCATCCAATGAAATTTTAATTCAGTTAAATAGATATTTAAATGTTTATGCATTAAAAGTATATGCAGAATGAATGAATATAATAAATATATAATAGAAATAAATATTTGTTTTTTTAAAAAATTACTGCTGTTTAATCGTAAAACATTGAGTTTATGTTAAAAGTTGTGTAAAAAAGTATAGGTATAATAAAATATAAAATTAGCACACATTCTTTAAAATTATTATACACATGCACCCTCTAGTGGTTTGTGTTAGTATATACCTGTCAGCATTACAAATCCATATTTAATGAAAATAGTTTAAAAATATCTCAATTGGGTTTAAATGAAATAAATAACTCTTGTGATAATTTTATTACAACCAGTAAATATAGATGTGGTTTTTCCTCATAATTTAGCAGATCTTAATTTAAGTACTTGGTGACTTGGTTTTCACTATAGAAGATGAAAAAGCTAAATATTTCAAACTATTAAAGAATATAGAGATTAAGTGCACGGAAGTGCAGAACAGGAAATTCAACAAGATAGAAAGGGATCTTAATGAATACAAAACCAAAACCCACAACCCAAGACCCAGATATAGAGGTAGAAGAAACACTGGGGGTTATAATTACCAAAATTTTGAATCCAAGGTTAATGAAAATGTTGTTTTTATAGATGAAAATTTTGACACAGAATTCCCGCCTTTAAGAAGGTCTGAAAGGCTTAGATCAAAAAATGGTATTGAATATTATTCAAAAAAACTACAAGGGCAACCAGTGGAGACCTCAAATGAGGAATCCAGTAAAATGGACTTAGTTGACAATATAGTCAACACGGGACATAAGTGGACATACAAGGATTTTAGTATTTACAACTGTTCTAGTTATCCTATAACTACTACAACTTTTGACTTATTTTCTAAAGGGTTTGGGTTCATACCCGCACAGAAAACCAACATTTTTAACTTATTAGTGGACCTTAAACTATTCCTAAGGAAAAATAATTTACAACTTATTTTTAATGGTAAAACTAACCAAATCAATGAGAACAGTTTAAGACGAAAGAGTACCTTTAACCCCCCACTACACCCCAACTAAAAATTTTTGAAAGAACATTGGAGAATATACTAAGAACATCACTAAAACAAAACCATGTGAAATACAACCTGACATTACCAGAAAAAACTATGTTGGGAGAAATATGTAATGATAAAAACCTTAGAGTTATGAAACCCGACAAAGGTGGGGGAGTAGTATTTATGGTATACATAACATTTGAAGGTAAAATTATGGAAATTTTAAATAATTCAGAGAAATATGTTAGAACCTCCACAAATGAGATCAATATAGCATATAAGAAGATTCACATGCTTCTTAATGACTTGTTTATAGAAGGGTCGATTGATTTAGATACCTTTAGATACTTGAAAGTGGAAAAACTCAGAGTGCCATCCATTTTCGGAATTCCAAAAATATATAAAGGTATAAATGACCCACCTTTGAGAGCAATAGTATCAGCTGAGGGTTCTGTAACTGCACCTCTTGCCAAATATGTGGACCTAAAGGTTAAGGGGGTGGTTACCAACAACTAGAACATTTTAAAGGACTCTTGGGATTTATTAGGGAAGTTAGATCATTCACTATGCTCTAATGAATTATCCTTTGGTACCTTGGATGTCATAGACCTTTTCACAAGTATTCCCCACGACATTGGTTTAGAATGGTTTGAGGAAATGTTGGTAGAATACCAAGCTTTAACACATATTGAATTTAGAACTGTATTGGTACTAATGGAAATTGTGTTGAAGTACAACTTCTTATTTTTTGAAGGGGAATACTTAAAACAAGTGAGAGATGTGGCCATGGGTGCACCTTGTGCCCCTACATATGCTAATATTATCATGGCTTATTGGGAAAACCACTTTTTGTTAAATTCCATATACAAAGACCATTGGTTGTTTTATGGTAGATTCTTGGATGACCTGTGTTTTCTGTGGAAAGGTGACCAAACGTCCTTTGTAAACTTGGTTAAATATCTCAACAACACGACGAGTTTTTTAAGTTTCACATATAAATTTGAACATCACATATTAAACTACCTGGATATAACCATCACAAAAAATGGAAATCAATTTGTTTCAAAAGTATATAGAAAAGATACATTTTCCAATTCCTACTTGCACTACATTAGTTCCCACCCCCACTCTCAAAAAAGAGGGGTGATTAAGGGACAGTTGGTTCGTATAAGTAGGATGACCTCTGACAATGAGTGGTTTAACAAAGAATGCGAGTGGTTAAAAGAACAATTTTTGAATAGGGGTAGTTTCTTTGATGAAATACACAAGGAAGTAATACATGGTAGGAACACTAGGTTTGCCCCAATCATAGGTACTGTGGTAAAACCAGCAGCAACACTTTTTAAAGTGAATTCAACAGACATGTACAGCGCAGGTATTATAACAACATACGACGGCCAATCTGGCCTGATAAGGAAAATAATAGATAAAGAGTGGGGAAATTTTGCTAAAATATCTGACCTTAATTACATTTTTGATGACAACTTAAAATATGTTTACCATAAAGGCAATACCATAAAAAACCTAATAGAGAAGGGTTCAAAGAAATTTGATACCAAAAGGCTTTCAAACAAAAGAGGGCTGTTCAAATGTGGAACATGTAATTTTTGTACTCATCTAAAAACTGGTGATTGTTATTACCTAGAGGCAAGGAAAAATAAACTTTACTTGAACACATTTGTAAACTGTAATACAAAAGGAATCATATATTTATCGATATGTAAAGAATGTGGGTCTTTTTATATTGGTAAAAGTGAAAGAAAGTTGAAACAAAGGATTTATGAACACCTTTACGACATCAGGACCAAGAAGGACAGTAATGCATTGTACAAACACACCTGTACTTGTACAAAAGCCAAATACCAGTTTTTTCTGTTAGAAGTGGTGGAAATTGACCCTACGGGAGGAATGTGGGAGACACGGGTGGAATACAGAGAATTATTTTGGCAAATTGTACTGGAATCCACTAGGTTCCAAGGCCTGAATGACATGATCTCCCTGGGTCCAGTACTTAAATTAAGATCTGCTAAATTATGAGGAAAAACCACATCTAGATTTACTGGTTGTAATAAAATTATCACAAGAGTTATTTATTTCATTTAAACCCAATTGAGATATTTTTAAACTATTTTCATTAAATATGGATTTGTAATGCTGACATGTGTATACTAACACAAACCACTAGAGGGTGCATGTGTATAATAATTTTAAAGAATGTGTGCTAATTTTATATTTTATTATACCTATACTTTTTTGCACAACTTTTAACATAAACTCAATGTTTTACGATTAAGCAGCAGTAATTTTTTAAAAAACAAATATTTATTTCTATTATATATTTCTTATATTCGTTCATTCTGCATATACTTTTAATGCATAAGCACTTAAATATCTATTTAAATGAATTTAAATTTCATTGGATGACAACTAATTGCTAGACCTATAAGTTAAGGGGATTGATGGAAGACTAATGGCTATCTGATGAAGTTGATGACGAAAATGACACTTTGTAAAACGTTAATGTTTTTTATTGTATTTGGTGTGCTTTCACATATTTATATGTTCGTGTTGGGTCCTGTCTACTATTAAACGTTTAGTGCCTGTGGATCCTTGGTGTCTCTCTGTTTTGGATTACCAGTTTGCTTTTGAGCACCAACCGTTTTTTCAAGTTCTTATAAAATGTTCAAAGAAAATTTACTAAAAGAATTATGGAATGCAAGGTACTCTCATATCAGGAATACTTCAACTAAATTTTATTTTTTATCTGTTATTGATGGTTATGGGATAGATTGTGCCTAGCTTGACAAGAGCCATGAACTTGATGATTTCAAAACAT
The DNA here is from genome assembly GCF_019279795.1 of Protopterus annectens. Taxonomy (NCBI): domain Eukaryota; kingdom Metazoa; phylum Chordata; order Ceratodontiformes; family Protopteridae; genus Protopterus; species Protopterus annectens. The sequence goes on from NC_056731.1 coordinate 477,702,467, forward strand.
GCCATTTATTAAATGTTGAGTTCTTGCAATCAGGGCAAATTTTACTTGTTAAATAGTAAAATGTAAAACTACTTTTAGATCAAAGTTTACCACCCAAAGTATTGCGAGATCATGGAATGAACTACCATTACAAGTAAGGAGATATAGTTTGCAAGAATTGTTGAGGAAGTCTTTATATACTTGGTATAGTTGGAATGTCTACCCTTATGACCATGTAGCCGGTGTTATGATAATCTTTGACCTTTTTGCAGCTTACCAGAGTCTGCGAAGCTATAAACATAGAACAGAGGTTTGGATACTTGGGACTTTGCTGTAGAATAAAGTCAAAAGCTATTTTGCACACTAATTCTACTAAGAATTCCCTTGTTTTTTGTGCCTGTAAGTTTATTTACTTGTTTAAACTTATTTAAATTTTGGAAATGTTGTTCTGCATGGCTCAACTGAAAGTATGAAGTATAAGAGTTGCACAAAATTCTATAAAGCTATATATGGATCTACTTTAAAATCATGAAAGTTTAACATACCGAAGACCAGAAGACAGACAGTTAATCCAGAAGCTATAAACTGATCTGCACTGTTGTATTGCAATTGTCTGCCTTACTGGGCCTGTTTAAATCACTTTTATTACTGTTTCACTGTGTGTAAAGCTTTTTTAGCTAGTGTGTGAAAGGTATTAATTGGAAATTTTCTCAATTTCTTAAGCATGTGTTTGTTCTGATTTTCCAGACCAGGTTTGTATCGTATAACTGATTTGTTTGCAGTTAAAAGCATTCTCTAGAATCTCCTTGCTCCTTTTCTGTCTAAAACTTTAATTAGCGTCTCACATATGTTTTTCTGCTGTGATAAACATTTCTGTAGTGTATTCTGCCTAAAATAGTGTAGCTAGTAGCTGCAGCATAGTTTCCCTCCCTCCTTCCCTATTGTCTTGTTCTTAAAGGGACAATCCTAGGGACTTTTTGTATTGATTCAGGCTTTCTTTACATTGCAGGTTTGCCTTTCTGAGCGTGCGCACCTTTGGCTGAAGGGGATGGGGGAAGAGAGCCTGAAGGAAGTTTCAAAGGTGTTGGCCAAATTCCATCTCAAATTGCTGTTCTACTGATAACAGCTCTCCCTGTTAGCCATTCATTAGTTTAATCTGTGCAAGTTACCCA
>NC_056731.1:477708617-477743816 GCF_019279795.1 Protopterus annectens
TCATTGAAATTGATTACATGTATAGATCTGCAGTCGTGAGACTCCACACATCTGCTGACCTGACAAGATCCAAATGTAGTGAAAGTTTTGAAGCATGAGGAGAATAAACCTAAGCTGGCTTCTCTGCTTAATTTAGCAGAAGCATATCGACATCAAGCAGGAATGGAAATCAAACCAGAAGTAGGTAAAAAGCAGGCAGCAACTGAATATGCCAAAAAACAAAAAAAGAAAGAATATAAGGTGAAGGACCAGATGAGAAGGCAAGAAATGTGGGAAAAACATAAATATAGTTACAAGTATTGAAAACTTCTGGAAGAGCCTCATTTTGATCAACAAGGAAAGCAGGAATGGTTAAGGAGAGGCGAATTCAAACCAAGAAATGAATGGTTAATATTGGCAATCCCAAGATAGTGGGCTATGTACATGCTGGTTTACAAAGTCCATTGAACATGTGGGAGAAGTAGACAAATGTTGGTTTTGTAAAACCGAATTGGAAACAGTCACACACCTTGTTGCTGGTTGTGACACACTAATGACAGAAGGACTGTATACCGAAAGGCATAATAATGTGACGAGACTGTTGCACTGGGGATTGTGCAAACATTATGGTATCGAAGTGGCTGAAAAACACTGGAAACATGAGCCACAAAGCATCATAGAAAATGAAGTTTATATCACATGGGATCACCCATTACCAACAGTTCAAAAGATAGATGCTAGAAAACAGGATATAGTTGTCCAAGAAAAGAAGAAAAAAGTAGCATTGATCATTGAAATCGCCACACCCAGTGACTATAGTGCCATGCGTACAGAGAAACAAAGTTATAAAAAATACCATGATCTGCAGGCAGAAATGAGAGCCACGAGGAAGAAACATACCCGGACAGTTACAACAGTAGTAGGAGCAATTGGTCTTATAAAAAAAAATTTACAATCGTATTTAGATATGTTACCACTCCATGTAACCCTGTACGAATTGTAGGAGGAGTCATTACTGGGCACATTGAGGATGCTGCGAAAAGCACTTTTGGCTGACATCAAAGACTGAAACATTACTAATTTCATGAACTTTAATCATACTTTGATTAAGGAATGGGGTCCATTCCTATCATGGTATTAGAAACCCAAAAGATTTGGAGAAATTAGAAAAGGCAAATCTGTGCATACAACCTAACTTGACTTAGCAAAGATCTTTGACACAGTCCCACATTCGGGCATCTTTGATAAACTTTCCCAGTTGAATATCAACCCTTATGTTGTTAGGTGGGTTGGTAACTGGCTCACCTTCAGATCACACTTAGTCAAAGTTGGATACTTTACCTCGACCAGCAGACCTGTCAGCAGTGGGGTTCCACAGGGGTCAGTGCTGGGCCCCCTGTTGTTTGGATTTTGAATATACTTCTCAGAAGTTCAGGCCAAAACAGAGGGGCTGCAGCTGACTTGAGTTTGTTGATGACTGCAAATTAGGTGCAATCATTGAATCCCCAAATGATGTCCATATATTTTAAGAGGGACTTTCACAAATGAATGATTGGTGCCAAAGCCATGGACTCCAACTCAATGCTAAAAATGCATTATCATCCCATTCGGCAAAATCAATATCCCTGCAGACTATCATGTAAATAAAAATACCCTGTGTAACAACTCCGTAGTGAGAGAATTGGGAACGCAAAGTTGACTGTAGCCTGAACTTTGACCACCATGTGTCTGCTGTGGTGAGAAAGGCATTCTACATTGCTCACCTCATTATCAAAAGCATTGCCTCAAGAGTGAAACAGGTCATAACTCCCCTGTACTCGACCCTCAAGGCTCCCTTTGCATGTACCTTACCTGGCATCTGCAGCAACTTGAGAGACCTCTGAGATTTCTAATGAAGAAAATTACGGGGTCTGTTTCACGTCATACATTGGCAGACTGAAGTCACCGTCACTGTACTCAGTAGCATACAGACTACTTAGAGGAGACTTGTGCCTGGCCTACAGAGCAATCTCAGATCCAAACCTAATGGAAATGCTGCACATCCAAAAGACAAATGGGACAAGGGTCACTTGCTCCAGGGACCTTAACCTGGCCTGAAACATACATAGGACCTGCTGGACAAACAGGTATGTCTTTCACAGATTGCCACTCCTCAGGAATAGGCTATCAGTTCACATCAGACAGATCCCCTCTGTGACCCTGCTTAAGTGTAGCCTGGATGACTGGATTAAAAACCATAAATTCCTTGCTGTGGATTTCACCTATGACCCTTCAAGATATCTGCAGCCATTACTAACTAAGATCTTGAGTTTAGGCTAGATACTTGATATTCGGTTTCTCTAGTATTATATCGGGTACACACAACTTGGCTTATAAAGACCTTTGGGTCAGTAGCATAGTAACCACCTATGAACCTGTCAAGTAAGAGTATTCTTGCCTTCAGTCATCTAAATTTTTGAAGATGATAATCTTACTTTTGTATATTGCACACACTGACTGCACTGCATTGTTTTCAGGATAACTGTTGCCATATCCCTAAGAATTTGCTGGGGGGAGGTAATTAGTAAGAAGCAAGCTCAGCAGTAGGTGGCCAAGAATAATTACTTGTAGACATTAATTTGGCATCACATAGTTGGAGTTCTTTCTGGATATACAGACAGAAGGCAAACAGTGTACTCCCAACTCAAAATCGGACCACATTTGTATAGTTCAGGCAGGAAGCAATCAGCAAAAAGGGTGAGGTGAAGATTAATTGGACATTTTACATTATGTTGCTTTCACGGTGTGTTCAGTTCAAGAGAGTGGCACTGGAAACAGCACCAGTACCAGTGTGGGTACAAATTCATTCACAGTATCGTTGGATGTATGATAATAAACACCCTCACTACAGGTAATTGGGTGGCTTGCAAAAGGATACTACAGCACTGTAGAGGCACTAGGAAGGTGCAAGGTTGTCCAGTGGTATGGCTTATAGCAGTAAAACAATGGAGGGCGCACACCCTGCTACTGTTAGAGACTGATTGAAACAAGTTAGACAGCATTACACCTGGCAAGCTATCAGCTGGCTGCACAAAGCCTTGGGAGAGGCAGTGCGAGCCTTATGGTACAAATTCCAAAACATATGTCATCAGTAATACAACAGATTGTTTTTCATAGCCTGTTGTTTATCAGCTGTATGTGTAGCATTTAGCTGGTCAAAATAAGAATATTCTAAGGATAAATAGGAGCAACCTGTGACTGATCAGGAGGTGAAGAACCAGTGGTTGGATCCAGCCTCAGGGGCCACAGAGTGGAATATAGTACAATGCCTACAACATTGCCAAACACTGTGCCTACAACACAGAAGCCCACTCACACAGTTTTGCATAGACTGGCACTTAAGGAGCAGTTTTCTGCCATGAGAAGAGTACCCTGCTTACCCAGCTACAGGTGAAGGCTGTACTGAAGAAAATAGTGCAGTGATGAAGCTTGGACCCCAAACATATATCCCACGCTCAGTTAGATTCCACACTCATTTAGCATAGTGGCAGTTTCTTGTGTGCAGTCGCCAAGGACATCATGGGATAACATCAAGAAGTTAGGAAGATGGAAGTCCAACGCTTATGAAAGATAGCTAAAAAATAACCTCTTCTGCCACGCCTAACATTGTTGTTTTTTATTTGCCGAAACTGGGTGTTGCCTGTAAGACACACATTGCACCTTCCAACAATACTTTTGTTGACTGGAGCTTCCTGCATGTTTGATCACCTGGAGCTTTGCTGGTGCTCTTCCATGTGAATGGAAACGCCTGTCTTGTATATCACCTCCTGGAACATGCTGACATTACCTGTGATGTATTGTGGTGCATAAGGTATAATGTGTAAAATGTGTGTTAAGCAAAAATTATGAAATTTGCACTGAGGCCATACACTTTGCTGAGCTGTACACCCTTCCACAATCCTTACCATTGCCTACTATTCATGGTGATACTTATATCAATAGTTCAAATGACATTTTGTGATATGTGCAGTTCTTGCTCTGTATGCCATTCTTCAGCAGACGGACTGCTCTCCATCAATAGGATACATGGCCCATACCACCCTGCTTGACCTCTTACAGCTGTGCAAAATGCACACCACCATGAACACCCACAACAAAGACTGTAATATTTTATAGACACAGAAATAGAACATGGCTGGCACAACAGATTTATATCCCAAGGAATCCTATACTTATTGAATAAAGTTCCTATGCATGTCAAGCAATACTACACATGGTCTGTATTCAGTAATATTCTGAATGAATAGCCTAGAAGTCATAAATCGTCTTTGGGCTATATAGCATGGTGCTTCTTGCCCATGGTGTTTAACTCACTCAGCAGTGCTTGGGCTTAGCTGGCTATCCTCATCAATGGTCTTTTGAACTGCATGTCTAGTATATACCTATGAACATATTAACCTAATATATAATTACCAAGTGTCTTACAAATGTGCATGCTTCTTATAAATTATATGTGCAGACAAAAACATCAGTTATTGATGAATGTATTTCTATAAGCCATCTCATTTGAATGTCATTATATGGTCATTAATATACAATACTGACCACACCAATTTTCATACTACCATGACTGTGATACAGATATCTGTGAATTGCACATGCTGTGCATGTCAACACTGACCCCGCATAGTTAGCATTACACACTGTCCTATTTTTCCTTTCTGAATACCCCCTACTGTGTTTTATGTCCTCTAACAGTACAAACTGTATACACACACAACAAGGTACCTGTAAACAAACATTTATTTTAATATGTAATGAAAACAACAAATAGATGTGCACTGTAGTCTCCAAGGTACCATGAATTAAACTTAACCTCTGTTTGAAATCATTTAATTTTGTCCCCTCATTTCTTTATTTAGCTGTTTGTTTGTGTACTTATTAATTTCAGCTTGATAACCATGTAAGTGGGAGGCTTTCACAACTTGGAGGGTGGCAGACCCTTTCACAAGCCTAGCTCCATGGTGCAAGACGCAAACAGAAAATTGTAAATAGAATAAATAATTATACCACTTGCAGAAGGAATGCCAAACTGTTGGGCAAAATGCAGAAGTGCAAGATGATGGTTGAAAAATATAAGAAGTGGAAATTAGGTCAAACTATAACTACAACTTTGCAGGCAAAATAGCTTTATTGCTCATGCTTGGAATATTTTTATATATGTCAATATGTACATATGTAAAATGTATAAATAGGCTGTTTAATAGAGTGGCTATGTTCAGTATAGAAGGCTCTCTCCATTTTTATTTTTTTCTTACTTTTATGTGCATTGGTTAAACTAATGAGTGGTTATTATGGATGTCTTTCCTTGGCGTGATTCATTAAGCAAGTTGTCTCTTTGCAATAAAATATCACACTTCCTTTTACTTGCAATTTACATTGTTTCAAACATATACTTGCCATTTATTCTGTTTCTCTTTAAACCTTTTACATTATATCAAAAATATAGATCTATGTCTAGATATGATAGTTATGAAACAGTCCATAAATAAAACTTTGACTTCACATGGAACCTGTGTGTCTGCTTGCTTGTTTAATTTATTTTGTAAAATAAATGAAACTACAATTTTGCATGGAATATGTGTCTGTTTACTTATTTATGTATTTATAAAGTTGTACTGGCTATTTCTAATTAGACACAAAGTCTGTCTAGTGCACAAGAGTATACTTACTTCTTGTGATTTCATGACATTTCAGGTATAATTAAAGGCATACTTCACCACCTTATAGTGCATAGAAAAAAGTCTTGACAGAAACATTTAATTGGCTAAAGTAGTTACCAAAGTCCAAGATAAAAGAGTAGAAGACAGTAACTTTCCTCAGATGTGTTACACAACAGCAATAAGGTACAAGTAAAAGAGAGTCCACATGACTCAAACGTGACTAATTACTGCCCAGAAAATACCCTCTACCACTTATCCCCAACTGTTACCTAAACATGAGTCCTCACTGCACTCTCCAGAGCTAAACACACTACAGCAATGAGCCCTCATAACATCGAGGGATGCTCCTATATAGTTTGAAAAATGAAGCCCCAGGCCCAGGAGAATGTCTGTTCAGCCACAGCTTCCAGATAGGCTTCATCCCTAGGAAATCCAGGACTGCAGCAGTCATTCATCTACATAAAGGTGGACCATCAACAGACCCAGGGAACTGCGCACCCATAGAAAAATTTATCATGGATCTAATAAATACATAGGAAATCTTTAAACAATGGACCCAACCCAGTTTGGTTTTGTCAGGGGTAGGTCACGTCTACTAAACCCAGTGGAGTACTTTGAGAAGGCCAATTGTGCCATAGATGATAGGCAAAAAGGTGGATATTCCCTACCTCGACCTGGTAAAGGCATTCAACACACTATCCCACTTGGGTATTGTACACAAACTCTAAATAAATCCCTATGTAACCCAATGCATAGTCAAATTGCTCATGGATATGACACATGAATTTAGGGTGGGGGGATCCACTTCCACAAATGGGCCTGTTACTAGTGGTGTTCCAGAGGACTCCACACTTAGACCTCTGCTGTTTGGAGTACACTTCTCTGAAGTTATAGCAAATATAGAGGGTCCTAAGGTGACCAGATCTGCAGATGACTGCAGGTTGAGTCTAATGACTGAATCCTCCAAAGATGTAAATATCCTTGAGGGTCTGAGATCCAAGTAACTGGTCTGAAGAAGGCTGGTGACTCGGCCGAAAGCGCTTACATTGGATTAAACTTCTTACTGGATTACATGCTTGGTCTGTTGGATTGTTATTGAACTGCTATTTTATCTACATATCCAAGTAACTGGTGCCAGAAACATAGCCTACTACGCAATGCCAAAAAATGCATATTTATACCCTTTGGGAAGTTTACCACCCCTGCAATTTGCTACTTTGATAGCACTGTCTTAACAGTAGACCCAGTGGTAAGGGACTTGAGAACTCAGGTCGACAGTAACCTGAACTTTGATCACCATGTGTCCACAGTGGTGAGAAAATCCTTCGATGTGGGGTGAGTTGTACATTATGGCATGGCATCCAGATCTAAGGAGATCATAATCCCACTATGCTCTCATTAGACCAGTAATTGAGTACACTGCACTCTTATGCATGTACCTGACCAGGCATTTGCAACAACTGTAGTGGCCACAGATAGTCCTCATTAAAAGAATACAGGGTGTAAGTAATAAAGCCTTGTCCCTGTGCACAGTTTCCTACAGACTACTGAGGGGTGATCTATACCTAGACTTCAAGGCCTTCTCAGATCCAGCTCCAATGGATATGCTGCACATTCACAAAACAAGCAGCATAAGAATTACCCAGTCCAAGGATCTAAACCTAGTCTGTGACATAAGCAAAACATGTTGGAGGTACAGGTGTGTGTTTGAGAGATTACCCTTTTTCTGGGAAAGACACCCTGTTTATGTAAAACAGAGCTCTTCTTTAAGCCTATTCATATAACATTTGGACCAATGAATGGGAAATCATAAATTCACCCCCGCTTGTTATCTGAGGCCTTTATGGACAGCAGCAGCTTATAGGTGCTCTAAGGCATGGACATACACCAAAGTCTTTTTAGTCCTTGGGCACGAACAGTTACGAAAACTTGGTCATGAATGGCTAGGCTTAAAAAGGCTCTAGGGCCATTAGACTGGTAACCTACAATGAGGATTTCTTCTAGTGAGCCGCAAATGTATGAAATTGCTTTTCTTACAAATTTGTGTAACAAGAACAAGTTGGAATCCAGAATTACGTATAATAACCAAAATCAGCTATAGTGGAATGTAAGAAAAGGTAGGCTACTGGTTAGCAATGAGATTCTCTTTAAATAAGCTATACTTTATTGGGTATGACACTGCTGTACACAATGTATTTTACATAGCATACATCATGGACAGAAGTAGGTTAAAAAATAAAAATAGACAACTGGGTACACAAGTCAATGCAAAGAAAATGGACTGAGTACTGAGTTCACTCTGACAACGACACAAAGTACCAAAATTGTAGAATAAAGAAGTTGCACAGTTCCACGGCAGATTTACCTTTTACTAAACAAAGAGAAGTAAGCGCTTTTGCGATCTACCCAGATCACTTCTTCAGACTGTATTACAATGTCAGACTATCTAACCAAGCATTTTAAAGCTTTAACTATTGGCACATTGCAGTTAATTAGTCACAAATACCCAATTAAAGGTATAGGTAGTTTGCATAAAAATTCCTTACTTCTCTTTGTTTAATAAAAGGCAAATCTGTCGTGGAACTCTGCAACTTCTTTATTCTACAAATTTGGGTACATAAGTCCCAGTTTAAAAAGTGCCTGGTCCTCCTATGCACACTGTGAAAAACTGACAGTGTAGAATCTTCAAGACAGAGACATTCCAACAGTGGGATTAGGCCAGGTTCAGGGGGAGGATGCACCTACCCCATTGTAGACGGAAGTAGTACTCCACAGAAAGTCAAAAACAAATGCAGCTTCACAGATCCACAGACCACGCCAGCTAGTATTGTAAAGGTGTTCTTAACGCAAAATTTATTTATTCTTCCACAATCTAAAAACGTGTTTTCGCCACTCAAAATACAATGGCTTCTTCAGAGAACAGTTAAAACTTTTTAAAAATAGCGCCATTTATACAGCCTAAATTTACGTGCTCCGTGCATAATACACGTCATTTCCTTCCTACTGAAGTTTTTTTATATACATATAAAATCTCATAAAATACCGTAAAAAATGCTCATTGAAAAAACAGTTCTTCCACCTCCCTCCTGGATTCAAAATAAAATTGGTACATATAAGTTAGAAGCCTAAAAGTGTACCCGCTGAATACATAAAGATATTATTTTTACAAGAGTGTGTATAATGTTATATTTGAAACGCATTGATTACTATATGTCAATCAACATGGACTCCTGTTCAATATTCAATTAACTCTTTCCCTATATGAAAAAATAACATATAAGAATAAGGGTAAGAAAAAAGTATGTTAACAAATTACACTTTAAAAATTCATTCCTTGTAAGTATATATGTGACCATATACATTCATATGTTTACCTAATATTGCTATAATTAATATTGTACTGATAAAATATGTAGGAATAAGAAAATTCCATAAATATATGTAAACATGTAAATAAATGTAAAATACCTTAAATACTTTTTCTATTTTTATTATAGTTCTATTTCTATCCATTCTCCTTGTGTAAATAATATATATGTGGATTAATAAAAGTCCCGTTGGTATAATACTATCCACCACACGTTGTATACTTCATCAAATAAATTGTCTAGAGTACTTTACTTTAAGTAACCTTATAAGAATGAAAAATATATGTATATGTACGCAAGTATAAACTTAAACAGTTTTTTTACTCAATATACATATCTATAGGAGTGTGTATATATATATATCATTTTATAGAACTATATGTATATATATTAATTAATAAATTCCATCAGTATAACACTTACTACTACCCAATGGTTACCTCCATCCAAGTATGGTTATCTAAGATAACTTTTCAATTTAAGTAGGCAGGAAATATTACAATTGTCATTCAACCCAGGAGAGTTGAAAGCATTTAATTTTATTTGCCATTCCAACTCTCTGGTTTCCAAAATAATTGATGTAGGTCCTCCTCTAATGTTGTGGGGAATGTGATCAATAGCTGTAAAGTAAAATTTATGCCCTATATATTTGGTCAATATGTTTTGCTAAAGGCGTTGTCATTTTTGTTTCTAATTAGCGTACATATGTTGGTAAATCCTCTCTCCCTAAACTTACGGTCTGTTTTCCAACATAGTATGCAGGACAACTATCACAAGTAGCAAGATATACAATGGACTTAGTATCACAGTTTATCTTGTGACCAATAAAATATTTTACCATTGATTTGAAAAGAACTCCCTGTTTTCAAACTACTGCACCAATTACAATGCCCACAAATAAATGTCCCTTTTGTTTGAAAAGAGTCAATGTTTATATTTCTTCCTAACAAGGTTTTAAAGTTTCTCCCCTTCCTATAAACAATAAAAGGTTTCGTCCCTAAATTTTCTAGTAATAATTTGTTGGAGTCTAATGACTGAATCCTCCAAAGATGTAAATATCCTTGAGGGTCTGAGATCCAAGTAACTGGTCTGAAAGAGGCTGGTGACTCGTCCGAAAGCGCCATTAAACTTCTTACTGGATTGCATGCTTGGTCTGTTGGATTGTTATTGAACTGCTATTTTATCTACATATCCAAGTAACTGGTGCCAGAAACATAGCCTACTACTTAATGCCAAAAATGCATATTTATACCCTTTGGGAAGTTTACCACCTGCAATTTGCTACTTTGATAGCACTGTCTTAACAGTAGACCCAGTGGTAAGGGACTTGAGAACTCAGGTCGACAGTAACCTGAACTTTGATCACCATGTGTCCACAGTGGTGAGAAAATCCTTCTATGTGGGGTGAGTTGTACGTTATGGCATGGCATCCAGATCTAAGGAGATCATAATCCCACTATGCTCTCATTAGACCAGTAATTGAGTACACTGCACTCTTATGCATGTACCTGACCAGGCATTTGCAACAACTGTAGTGGCCACAGATAGTCCTCATTAAAAGAATACAGGGTGTAATAAAGCCTTGTCCCTGTGCACAGTTTCCTACAGACTACTGAGGGGTGATCTATACCTAGACTTCAAGGCCTTCTCAGATCCAGCTCCAATGGATATGCTACACATTCACAAAACAAGCAGCATAAGAATTACCCAGTCCAAGGATCTAAACCTAGTCTGTGACATAAGCAAAACATGTTGGAGGTACAGGTGTGTGTTTGAGAGATTACCCTTTTCTGGAAAGACACCCTGTTTATGTAAAACAGAGCTCTTCTTTAAGCCTATTCATATAACATTTGGACCAATGAATGGGAAATCATAAATTCACCCCCGCTTGTTATCTGCGGCCTTTATGGACAGCAGCAGCTTATAGGTGCTCTAAGGCATGGACATACACCAAAGTCTTTTTAGTCCTTGGGCACGAACCTATATTAAAACTTGGTCATGAATGGCTAGGCTTAAAAAGGCTCTAGGGCCATTAGACTGGTAACCTACAATGAGGATTTCTTCTAGTGAGCCGCAAATGTATGAAATTGCTTTTCTTACAAATTTGTGTAACAAGAACAAGTTGGAATCCAGAATTACGTATAATCAAAATCCGCTATAGTGGAATGTAAGAAAAGGTAGGCTACTGGTTAGCAATGAGATTCTCTTTAAATAAGCTATACTTTATTGGGTATGACACTGCTGTACACAATGTATTTTACATAGCATACATCATGGACAGAAGTAGGTTAAAAAATAAAAATAGACAACTGGGTACACAAGTCAATGTAAAGAAAATGGACTGAGTACTGAGTTCACTCTGACAACGCCACAAAGTACCAAAATTGTAGAATAAAGAAGTTGCAGAGTTCCACGGCAGATTTACCTTTTATTAAACAAAGAGAAGTAAACTGCGATCTACCGAGATAAACTTCTTCAGACTGTATTACAATGTCAGACTATCTAACCAAGCATTTTAAAGCTTTAACTATTGGCACATTGCAGTTAATTAGTCACAAATACCCAATTAAAGGTATAGGTAGTTTGCATAAAAATTCCTTACTTCTCTTTGTTTAATAAAAGGCAAATCTGTCGTGGAACTCTGCAACTTCTTTATTCTAAATTGAATAGTACATAAGTCACAGTTTAAAAAGTGCCTGGTCCTCCTATGCACACTGTGAAACACTGACAGTGTAGAATCTTCAAGACAGAGACATTCCAACAGTGGGATTAGGCCAGGTTCAGGGGGAGGATGCACCTACCCCATTGTAGACGGAAGTAGTACTCCACAGAAAGTGATAGGCCAGAAAAGAGTCATAAAGATGATAGAGTGGTCTACTGAGGATAAGAAAGAAATTCTGTATTGTTACTATTATGCAAGGAGCCCAGAATTTCCAGATGCAAGATTTTCAAAACGATTTAAGTGAGAAATCAAAGGAAAGAAAAATATTTGCACAAGAAAAATTGTCTGAGCCTTCACATGCATTTTTTGTGTTCATTAATATAACAGGTCCATGAAAACCATTGTATTTGGGCCGTTTGGAAAAAACAATCAAGGAAGTGCAAAAAATGTAAAGATCAAAACGTGGAGATTATTGAAATGCATGAAAAACAAACATTGACATGGGAAATAAAGAGAACTGATTTGCTGCAATATTTGTGCAAAGGAGAAAGTCAAAGTAATCAATACCAGAAAGTGTCTCCAAGGACTTTTCAAGAGAAATACAGGCAAAGTATTCGGGCACGGAAACTTTCACAACCCAAAACCTAAGATCACAGAGGGGGAATATAAAACGGAAGATTAGTAAAGTAGATGTTAAACAAATAGAAGCTGAAGTTGTGGCATACTTCCTAAGTGAAGGATTTAGTGTGGAAAGTCTAACACAGTTTATGTCAGGGCATGGTGGAACAATTAGTTCCCAAAGTAAGGAAAACAGAAAGGAAGAAATATGGACATGGGAAAGTATAATAACTTTAATATGGCACAGTATTTACGCAAAGGAGAAAGCAAAACAAATAAATACAAAAAAATGGCACCAAAGATAGTTGCAGAGAAATATAGACAAAGGAACCTGGAAATACAAAATGTCAGAATACAAAAAATAAGAAAACAAAAAGAGAAAGTAGAAAAGAGTATTTGTAATGGGTTAGTTAAAGTAATAGAAACAAGTTATGGATTACCTGAGAAGTGAAGGATGTATTGTAGATAATCCTACAGTGGTAATGTCACAGCAAGATAGAACAGTGAGTCTAACAAATGAAGGAGAAACAGGTGAAATGGGAAGCACCTGATCACTTGCCACATGAAGATTCTCTGCAGCCTTCAGTACGAAATGAGTACAAAAGTTCAGATGGACCTGCACAACAAGGGAAAGAACAACAAACATTGGCAACTCTGACAGTCAATGTTGTGTAGTGACAGACAAGTGTATTCCTATATGAAAGAGCAAAAGATGATGCAGGATGCGGCTGAAGAAAATGTCATAGGAAGATGTTCAGAATGTGATCACCTTACTTATCAAAATTTCCGTAGAATCCCTGCACAAATGGAGAGCAAAAGTAACAGTTGCTTTATTTAGTAGAGATGGATAGACATATTAAGATCAATGTAAAAATATTACAGAAAGTCAGTAAGACCCAAAACGTTAGAAGTCTGATTAAACAAATGAACACAGTAATTAAATCTGTCAACAGAAATTTGTGTAATATAACAGAAGTAAATAAGCGATATTAGTTTGCAGCTAAATTAAGAACAGATAAGGTTTTGCCAGAAAAACACAATGTAATAAGGGAAAGGAATGGAAGAAATGAAATGGCATCATGGAGGTACTGAATAGAGGAAACTATATAGCAGTTAAGACAGGAAGGGTCACTGTTAGTAGAGTACAGAAGAGGGAAGAGATCATAACAAATAGAAAGATAGATGTGATACAAGCAATGAGCAGTATCAGAGCAGATCAAGATCTAGCATGCACTATTGTAAATTATAAAATACAAATGTAAGCACAGGCAGAAAAACTTAGAAGATATGCAGGTAAATGTAAAAGAAAAGTACAAATTAAGCAATTTATTAATGACTCAAAAAGTTTTATAGAGAATTGAAAAACAAGGCAAAAGGAGTTGAAACACCACCCAAAAAAAAAAAAAAAAACAGAAATGGATACATTTTGGAGAAATATCTATGAACACCCTGTGGAACATAACAAAAATACTGAATGGCTCAAAAAAGTAAAAGAAAGAATAAGTTGTTCAAATGTACATGATATGAAATGAGATGAAGTAATGACTAGAGAAATTGAAACAAAGTTAAGAAAAGATCATAACTGGAAACCACAGGCCCAGATGCAGTAACGAACCTCTGGCTAAAAGTATTAAAATCTTTAGATGAATTTTTAGACATGAGTAAGAACTATTTATATGGCACCCCAGACAGACACCAACCTGGTTAACAAAAGGAATAAACATAGTTTTACTGAAGAGCGAACCTGTAAGCTATCCTAAAAACTATAGACCAATAACTTGCCTTCTGACATATAATCTATACACTGGAATTGATGACATATAAACTATACACTGGAATTGATGCTGACAGAGTTTATAGTAATTTAGAAGAAAACTCAATCATGGCAATAGAACAAAAGGGTAACAAAAGAAAGTCATATTGAACCAAGGATCATTTGTTAAATTCATTAAGGGAAAACTGTAAAAAAGGGGACGACTCTAAATACAAACACCTGGTTCAGAGCTGTGGAGAGCACCCCAGCCACTCATCCTGTCATACATGCAGACCCCAAACTGTGGCCAGCACAGCCAAAGGAGGTGGAGTTTCAATACATATATATATATATGTATGGATCTACCTGACTACATCGA
This sequence comes from Protopterus annectens, assembly GCF_019279795.1. Taxonomy (NCBI): domain Eukaryota; kingdom Metazoa; phylum Chordata; order Ceratodontiformes; family Protopteridae; genus Protopterus; species Protopterus annectens. Next base: position 477,723,079 of record NC_056731.1, read on the forward strand.
CACTTCACAACACCGACAACAACTTCACCGACACCACATAATCGACAGTTCACAAACACGACACCTCATACACCCGACACATCAGAACAACAAACCAAACAAATCCCCTGTCCAAAACCCACACACACAACACAAGCACACCAAAATCCTTACAAACCAACACTAACCCTTACATACACAACTATCTACAACCCTAACCGAAACCCTAACCCTAAGGTCCGTCACTATCGCACTCCCCTAACCCGCCTAACTCTAACTCACTTAACCCACCCTTAACCCAAAATATCACTACTGCACCCTACCTAACCCGCTAACCCTAACTCACTTATCCCACTATCCTACAGACCGTCCTAACCCTAACTCACTTATCCCACCCCTGTCCCTACAGACCGTCAACATCGCACACTTACCTTACTCGCACCCTAACGTCCGTCACTACCGCATACTTACACATCCTTTCCCCATCTCAGTGTTCTCAGCGTCGGTGTTTTCCTCCATCGGTCTTCTGACTTGTCGCTCTTCTGAATCGGTGTCGATGTTCTGACGTGTCGACGTAGTCCGGTAGATCCATATATATATATAATATTAAAGACCTACACACCTCCAGGCTGGTCAAACAGTATGATGCACAGGAGACACTCCAGGTGCAGTTATTCATTGACAAGACTCCTATTCAAATCATAGCTAGGTACAGGCCCCCAAATATAACTCAAGATGCCCACTCTATCTACCTGGACTTCTTCGAATCTGTCAAGCTTTAACCCTTTACCCTGATCCTGGGTGACTTGAACTGTTCAAACATAGATTGCAAGAACTACTCATGTCAGAACACAAATGCCCAGAGAGTCCTCAATTTTGTCAATGCAAACGCCTTGCAACAGCTAGTCAGTACCCCCATAAGAGATGATAATATTTTGGACTTGGTATTAACTAACTTGGGTAACCACTGTAACATCCCTACAGTATCATCCTCCCTGGGAAGATCCAACCATAAAGAGGTGATTTTCGAAGTCACCATCTCACCCCACCTCCTTCAAGCTAGAGTTAAACAAAACAACTTCTACAAAGCTGATTACAACCTCCTGAGGGATGGTATAAACTGCTTCACAGCCCCCTCCCCCTCTGTAGGAAATGGCACCAATGTCCAAATCTACACCAAAGTCCTGTACAAGCATTTATATAGATGCATGGAATCAGGAATACCAGACAGGACGAAATCATGCCCTGCAAGGTAGAGTAAATCTGTCTGATGGACATCTGCAATAAATAAACTCTATATAACAAAAGGAAAAAAAAATTGCTCTCCAGGACCAAGAAGAACAGGTGCCCAATTTGAAGCAATCTCTCCTTAGCCTGAAGAAGTAAATAAGAGCACTAGTGAAATACTGTAAAGCCAACTTCGAGTCCAAATTGGCAACATCTACTAGAGACAGTCATAAGGTCTTCTTCACATATGTCCGTAATCTCAAAAGTAGCACCCAGATAGTACAGTTGTGTACACCTACCATAAATGTAGATGTTCGAGTGTCTTCACTGTTGCAGTCATGACTGTAGGGTTCTCCCCTGCCGGCAGGCAGTCCTTGGTCGGCCAGAATCCCAAAGTCTGGGTCCGGCGTCAGCTGTTCAACCATGCTCCCTGATGTCAGAGCGCCAGGAGTACAAAGCTGACAGCCGACGCCATTTTCTCCAGTTTTTCTTGCCCCAGATGTCAGGAGTCCCAGAATGAGAAAGGCCCCATATTCTTTGCAAATACACCTCAGAAGAATGATGAAAAAAGGAACCACACAAAAGTAAAAATAAGAGGGGACAGGAGGGAGGGAAACCCAGACTACAACAGTGAAGACACTCGAACATCTACATTTATGGTAGGTGTACACAAATGTACTATGTTCATCGTGTTTCACTTTGCAGTCATGACTGTAGGGTAGAATCCCAAAGCTGAAATTAAGGGAGGTGGTCATAAAGAAGAAGGGCGGCTAAAAGGCCCTGCAAGACTGCAGAGGTAAAGCCTGCCCTAGACTTAGAGTAGAGAGGTAGATTGTAGTGCTTAGAAAAAGTATGCACTGAACTCCAAGTTGCAGCTTCCAAAATGTCTTTGGTAGGAACTCCCCTGAGGAAGGCCGCAGAAGTGGCAGCAGCTCTGGTGGAATGAGTCCGTATACTCCCTGGGATTTGCTTTCCATGGTGAGAATAACAAAATCTGATTCCATGAGCAATCAATTTAGAAATGGTCTGTTTTGAAATGGCTTTATCGTGGGAACTTGAAGCATAAGAAACAAACAATTGTTCTGATTTTCTGATGTCCTTGGTTCTGTCCGGGTAAAAACGTAGTTGTCTGTGTACATCCAAGGAATGTAAGATCCTTTCCCCTTTATTTTGAGGAGTGGGGAAAAAAGTTGGCAAGTGGATAGTTTGATTTAAAGCCACTTTGGAAACCACCTTAGGCATGAAGGTAGGATTAGTCCTCAGACACTCTGCCTTGATGAAAAATAATATAAGGTTCCACAGCCATAAGAGCTTGTAACTCTGAAACTCTCCTGGCAGAGGTTAGGGCTAACAGAATAGCTGTCTTCCAAGATAAAAACTTGATGTCAGAAGAGGCGGCAGGCTCAAAAGGAGGCAAGGTTAGTTTTTCCAAAACATAGTTGAGATCCCAAGCAGGAATGGGAGGATATCTAGGAGGTCTTAAGTTCTTAGCTCCTCTGAGAAACGTCTCATGAGCTGGTGGGAAAAGATTGGAGGGTCTGTATTTTAATGAGCAGAAATAGCAGAGGCATGTATCTTAATGGAAGAGAAAGAGAGACCCTTATGTAAGAGATCTGTCAGGTAAAGTAAAATTAAAGAAATGTTCGGAAGAAGAGGATCAGAATCCTGAGCCTGATTCCAGGAACAAAATCTTTTCCATTTTCCTTCATAAGATTTTCTAGTGCTAGGACGTCTGGCTTTTAAAATGACATCCATAACCTGCTTGGGTAGGAAAGAAGAAATCAAAGGCCCTGGATTAACCAGGCCGCCAGGCTGAGAGTTCTGACATGAGAGTGTAGAACCTGACCCTGATGTTGGCACAGAAGGTTCGGAGACTGAGGTAAAACCCAAGGGGGCTCCAGACATAGGTTTTTTAGAGTTGGGTACCAAAACTGTCGAGGCCAATTTGGGGCCAGCAAGATTATCATCTTGGGCTTGTCCTGTTTTATCTTTAATAATACCCGTGGAAGAAGAGGAAGAGGCGGAAAGGCATATCCCGAGAGGTTCCTCCAACTGAATGATAGGGCATCCACTTTCCAAGCTTTTTGTGGAAAGTCAAGGTGCAAAAATTCTGTAGCTGATGATTGAGATGGGATGCAAAGAGGTCTATGTGAGGACATCCCCAGACTGCTCTTATCATCCTGAATATTTTGGTGTCCAGCATCCACTCGTGTGGATCCGAAAGGTTTCTGCTCAGACTGTCTGCCAGGAAGTTTAGCTTCCCTGGTAGAAACTGAGCTTGAAGGACCAGATTGCAAGCTAGAGCTGTGTTCCATAGATCCATGGCTAGTCTGCAAAGGGGGTAGGAATGAGATCGCCCTTGCTTGTGTATGTACCACATAACTGTGGTGTTGTCTGTCCGTATTAGTAGTTGTCCTGGATGTAGAAGATTCCTGAAGGCCAGTAGAGCTTCCTGAATGGCTAACATTTCCTTTAAATTGATATGCAGGTGCTTCTGATCCTTTGTCCAAAGGCCCTGCAGACAGTTGCCCTGAAAATGGGCTCCCCAAGCATAATCCAAGGCGTCCGTGGTTAGAATCTGAGTGGCAGGAGGCAGACAGAAGGGTTTCCCTTTGTTTAGAGTACATGCCCTTGACCACCAAAGAAATTCCTTTTGAAGGCAAGGCAGGACAGAGATCAGTATGTCTAAACTGTGGCAATGCTGAGACCATACACTTTTTAGGTACCACTGTATTTTCTTCATGTGTAGTCTTGCATATGGTACAAGAAGGATGCAGGAGGCCATGTAACCCAAAGCCTGCAGGAATCTCCTTGCAGATAGCGGAGTTAAAGTTGCCAAGGTTTTGAAAGTTGAAGCCAGCTGTAATTGTTTTTCGGATGTCAGAAATGCCATCTGGGTTGTGGTGTTTAGAAGAGCACCCAGAAAAGTTATCTGTCGTGAGGGTGTCAAATTTGACTTTTTTATGTTTACAGAGAATCCCAGGAACTTGAGGAGGTTCTGAACAAATTCTAGATGCTGGAGTAAGACATCCTTGCTGTCTGCCTGAATTAGACAATCGTCCAGATAAGGGTAAATTTGAATTCCCTTGAGTCTGCAGTAAGCTACTACTGGAGCCAGGCATTTGGTGAAGACCCTGGGCGCAGTAGACAATCCAAAGGGCAGCGCAGAGAATTGAAAGTGCCTCTATCCGGTCTTGAACCTGAGGTATTTTCTGCATTCCTGCCTGATGGGAATGTGTAAATATGCCTCCTTTAAATCCAAAGTTACCATCCAAGCATCTTTGGACAGCATTGGAAGTAGCTGCTGTAGAGTAAGCATCTTGAATTTTGGAATCTCTAGAAAGGTGTTCAAGACTGACAGATCCAGAATGGGTCTCCATGAGTTTTGCTTCCTGGGGACTAGAAAGAGCCTCGAGTAAAAACCTTGTCCCATCTCTGAAAGTGGAACCAGTTCTATGGCTTTCATAGCCAAAAGAGCTTCCACCTGGTTTAAGGCCTCTGTCCATTGATGTTTTGGAAGGTCTGGCCATCCGCTTGGGCTTGGCAGGGCATGAAAATGGAATTTGTAACCTCTTAAAACCACATCCAGAACCCACTTGTCTTGGGTTATATGAGTCCAATTTTGATAAAAAAGAGAGAGTTTTCCTCCAAGAGGGGCTTCCAGGCAAGAAGTTCCTGCAGCCCAACAGAGGGAGTCATTGAGTTTGTTTCCTATGAGTTTGTGACCTGTCCTCTCCTCCCCTAGGGGTGGAAGCAGCCCACTGTCTTGATCTATAAGAACCTTGTGTTTGAGGCCTTCCTCTGGAGCGTCTATATCTACCCCTCTGAGGCCTGTCTGAAGTGGGAAAGGACCAATTTTTAGAAGGCCAATTTCTGCTAAATCTTGGTGGCTGTACTTGTAAGAAATCTTTAACTGTTTGCATGGATTTCGCCTTATCCTCCATCTTTTTAATCACCTCTTCAGCTTTTGATCCAAACAAAACATTATGCTGAACAGGAGCATCCAATAATTTAGCTTTTACTTGCTCTGGCAAATTTTGTTCCTTTAGCCATGCATGCCTTCTAATGACTGTGCCGGAGGCAGCAGCCCTACAAGAAGCCTCCACGGCATCAAATCCACAGTGTAAACCATGCTTCCCAACTTGCTCAGTGGCATGCAATAAGTCATGTAATTCCTTATCTGCACAGGCAGAAATGGAAGTAAGCTTTTGTTTTAAAACAGACAAGAGAAATTGCTGGTATTTCAGCATATGAAACTGACAGTTTAAAGCCCTAATGGACAAAGTAGCAGAAGTGTACACTTTTTTGCCCCATCTTTCTAAAGATCTAGAATCCTTTTCAGTGGGAATGGGATTTTTGGCAGAAGCGGCCTTAACTCCCTTAGGACCCTGAGAAATGGTTTCAGGGTCAGCAGTAGGGTTCTTGTATAAAAACTGGTGGGAATCAGGAACCCTGTAATATCTATCAGGCTTGACAGGAGCAGGAGCAAAAAAGTCAGGGGTTAAGTTAGCTTCCGAAAAAGCATCATCCACAATATCCAAAACAGGAGGAATAGCCAGGGGTCTATGTTGGGGGAGAAGAAGAAAATCCCTTAGTCTTTTCTTAGATTCCGAATACTCCTGTCCTTCCCAGTGGAAATGTTCCCTCATTTCATGCAAAGTTTCCCCAAAAGAGAAATCCTCAGGGGGAGAAGCTGAAGGAATGGATTCCTCAGCATCAGAATCCTCATAAGGAGGGAAAGAATATTCCTGGACAGAAGAAGAAACTGAAGAAACAGAAGCCTGATCAGAGGAATCATAATAAACATCCTGCCTTGGCCTTTTATCTGGAGGGGGATGTGAACCCCTAATCATAGTAAGTAAATCCTCCGCCATCTTGAGTAACTGTTTCTGTGACTTGGGAGCCGGTTCAGAAGAGGCCTGTGTTGCAGTCTTTGATTTAGAAGGAGTCTTTGCCTTTATCTTTGGCTTTGCCTTTATTAGAAGCTGAGTAGGCCTGAAAACCCCTTCAGAAGCCGGTACCTGCACAGTGGCTCCGGACCCATCCGAAGGAGCATTGTCCGAAGGTCCTGTAATAGAGATATTTAAAGGCCTGGTTGGCTCCCCATGAGAGTCCGTTTCGGCCATCGGTTCTGAAATGGCCGACGACAGGGGCTGCAAAAGCGCCTCACTGACGACGGCCGAACCTGAAGCTGGCTCTGCTTGTGCACTATCATCAGATTTGGACCTCGGATGCCTGTCTTTATCCTTGCGACGTTTGTGAACTCCGGTAGCCGGAACCGTATCCGACGACATTTTGTAGTTAAAGCGCCTACCGAAGTAATGAAAAGCAAAATTGTACCTTCGTTTAATTGTACGTTGATTGAATCTAGCACAAAACCGACAACTAGCTACGTCGTGGTCAGGGCCTAAGCAAGGAATACAGTAAGAATGAAAATCCTTATGAGGTATTTGCTTCCCACATGAAATACAATTATTAACTTTTTCTGACATCGGACTGGAGCAAGAAAAAGTTTCCCCAACGGGGTACTTAGCTTTGAGTGGAGAAGAAAGTCTTCGGACTGAAGTTTATCAGAAAAAATCATCAGGAGTCAGCCGACCGGCACTTGCGAACTGCTATCACCGCACGGCAAGAAAGACTAGAGAAAATGGCGTCGGCTGTCAGCTTTGTACTCCTGGCGCTCTGACATCAGGGAGCATGGTTGAACAGCTGACGCCGGACCCAGACTTTGGGATTCTGGCCGACCGAGGACTGCCTGCCGGCAGGGGAGAACCCTACAGTCCTGAACTGGTGGTCAAGGACACTACATACACAAATGCCGTAGATATAGCCAACATGCTGGCTGACAGATTCAGTGAAAACTTCACCCCTCTGTTCCCCCATCAGTAAATCAGGACATCCCCAGTACCTGCCTCCCTCCTCTTATCTCTAGGGAGCAGGTCATCACTGTCCTCTCAAAAACAAAAACTACAGCCTCCATGTGACCCGATAACATCCTAGGCTGCATCCTACATTAACACAGGCAGAAACGTGCAGCAAAATTAAGCGCCCTATTCAACCAAAGTCTTAAGTACCAGCTTCATCCCAGCTGAGTGGAGGACAGCCACTGTCATCCCTTTGCACAAAGGTGGAGTGTCCACCGATCTGGGAAATTATAGACCCATCAGCCTAACTAGCCTGATCTGCAAGGCCATGGAATGGATTATTATGAATCTCCTTAACAAGGACATCGACAACCTCGAAACACTCAATCCCACACAGTTTGGATTCATTAAGGGGAGGTCATGTTTGTTAAATTAGGTTGACTTCTTTGAGACAAGTCACCAAAGCCATGGATGAGGGAAAGGTGGTGCACACCACCTACCATGACCTGGCCAAAGATTTCGACACTATTCCACACTCGGCATAATAGGTAAACTCTCTTTTCTAGACATCAATCCATATGTTACCAGCTGGGTAGCAAACTGGCTTACTGATAGAACCCACCTAGTCAAAATAGGGGAAGCCACCTCAAGCAGTAAAACTATAACGAGTGGCATACCCCACGGATCGATCTTGGGGCCTCTGTTATTTGGGATATACTTTTCTGAGGTAAAGGCCAAAACCAATGGGCTATGGCTGACCAAGTTTGCAGATGACTGCAAGCTGGGTGCTGTCATAAATTCCCCTAGTGTCTCACCCAAACAAATGACTGGTGCCAGAAACCTGGCTTCAAGCTGAATACCAAAAAATGCATCATTGTCCAATTTGGGGAGAGTGACATCCTCACAAATTACCACATTAATAGCAACGTCCTAAGCATGCAGTCAGTCATGAGGGATTTGGGCACCCAGGTTAATAACGACCTGCCTTTTGACCACCATGTTGCTTCCATTGTACGGAAAACTTTCTACTTGGCCCACATCATAATCATAAGTAAGGTTATCTCATCCAGGGACAAGGAGATCATAATGTCTCTGTATTCTTCAATACTTTTATAAGGCCCATTATTGAGTACAGTGCCCCTTTCGGCATGTACCTCACAAAACACATGCAGCAGCTGGAGATACCACAGGGGCTCCTCACCAGGAGAATCCAGGGCCTCAAACCTCTACCCTACACAGATAGGCTAAAAGCCCTGTCCCTCTACTCAGTTTCATACAGACTCCTCAGAGGTGACCGCTGTCTGGCATACAAAGCAATCTCAGACCCCAACTTGATGGGACTGCTGCATGTCCGCAAGTCAAGCTCCACTCTAGTAACCCGCAGGCGTGACCTCAACCTGGTCTTTGACATCAATAGGACTTGTTGGCGGGACAGATTTGTGTCCCAGAGACTCCCCCATCTGTGGAATAAACTCCCTTTCCACGTCAAGCAGAGTACCTCATTATCCGTTTTTAAGAGCAACTTGGATAACCGGATGGGAAATGGAAAATACACCTCTAGGATTCCACCTGTGTCCCTGCTGGACAGGAGCATTGAGTGCTGACTTGTCTAAACATGGACTAAGCTCTTGGCTAGGCTTATAAGGGCCTCAGGGCCAATAGCCTAGTAACTTCCTATGATCTTATGATCCTACAGTTTGGATAGATTACAAAAAAGCATGTGGCAGTATCCCACATTCAAAGATGAAGCATAGCTTAAACATTTATAAGATGCACCCTATAGTGATTGATTACATTGCAGCGGCCATGAAACAGTGGCAAACCACTTTGCAGTTAAACCATGGTAAAGGACAAATTGGAATACTGCTCAATGGTTGGCTCATACCTGCCTTTGTCACATATTTTGAGAGCTCAGTCATGTCTCTCTACATATGATCTGGAGAGGTACATCTCACGTAATTTATATCCACATGGGCTATGACTGTGTCACATTGGTACTTGAGGTTTAGTGACCTTAGTGGTTGCATGAGTTGATGAATCTTGGTCAACTAACTGTAAAGTTCTCCTTATCCAGCTTGTGAGAGGGACATCAGTGTGTCTCACAATGGTGTCTCCTATGATCAAAATATTGAATTGTGTGGTGTTGCACCTTATAGGCTTGATAATTGAAGCACAATGAGATTGTGTGTTGTCGTGGGAGTTGTCTTATTTGTGTGGATACAGTGTTTCTGAGGATTACGTTTGAGAGGACTTTGAGGTTTGGGTAAGGGCATCCAATACGCGGATGACTCTACTTTTAATATGTACCGCCTCCTCCTCAACTGAGCTTATGACCCTAACCCAGAATACTTTCACTGATGTAGAAAAATGGTTCGCAAACTGTCAGCTTCTATTAAACCCCAACAAAACTAAACTTCTCATCTTTTCCCCCACCTGCAAATCCTCCTCACCATTCTTTACTGTAAGATCCAACAATGGCAGTATTATATCCTCAGATACTCACACAAAACTCCTGGGCGTCACAGTCAATAACACCCTAAAATATGATATCCATGTCAATAAAACCATCAAAGCTGTCAACAAAAAAACTGGGCTCCCTATACAGGATCAAACCCTTCCTCACTCCTTTTGCAAGAACCACTGTCGCTCAGTCCCACCTACTTTCTACCCTCCTCTATGCCTCCTCCCTCTTCACTAACCTGAACCAAGCCACTCTTACCAAACTTGCTAGTTGTTACAACCATATTGCTAGATTTGCTACAGGTGCTACCTCTAGGACCCACCATTGTATCAACCTAACTCAACTAGGATGGCTGGAGTGGCCCAGTCTTCTCCGGTACAACCAACCTGTAATAACCCAAAAAATACTATATCAACCCGAAAAAACACCAGCACTAAATAAGATCATCAAACAATACAGCAACCTGAGGTCACTACGCTCTGCTGAGAAACTGCTGGTACAAACAACTAAGAGCATAAATGTGGCTGGGGACTCTCTATTCGCCAACTCAGTAGGTAAAACTTGGAATATGCTACCTGCTGAACTTACCAATCCTCCCTAACCCAGTTAAAAAAAGCCTCAAACTACACTTCCAACAGCATAGACAATGTCCCTGATTAAACCCCGACTAATCACCACCCGCTGTTCCTGCAAACTCTCCCTAAGCATTTCAATCATGTATTCTAATAAGTGTATGAACTCTTGATGGGACTTGGCCTATAACTATGTGTATTATTGTCTGAAAGTGAAGCCACATGATTTTGATGTGTCTACTATGTTTTATCTAAGTTTGTAACCTTACTGAAAACTGCATATTATACTTAAATGTTTCTGTTGTTCCTAATGTATTTGTACTCTATTTTCTGGAGTTTTTCTCCCAGGGCCTATGCTGAAAATGGACATATATCCAGTCAGACTTTCCCAGTAAACAAATGTAAAATAAATAAATAAAAATAAAAACTTGCGAGAACATCCTCATATGTGGGTCAATGCATCTGGTTCCTTTCTCAAAAAACTCGTCACTCAAACCTGCAATAGAATTAATCTCTTATTTCATAGATAGTATAGCATTCTTAACCAAGGATTCTCACATCTAATCCCAACACTGCCCAATAGCCATATATCACTATGTCCACTTTTACCAGTGCCCTCATTCTATATTAAACAACTCAGACTCAAACCATACTCAACTTCACCTGATGACCTTCCATGTGACTACCTTAAAATAACAGCCAATAGTATTGTCCTTTTTGTCTCAATCCTTACAAATGGTTCAGTCTTGGAATCCTATGTTCCCTTTCTTTGGAAACAATTACACATTCTATGTACACAAAGTAGGAAATTCAACAGACATCACTAACTTTAGATCTACAGTGATCTTAGGTTCATAGGAGAAAAGTGGGTTAATTTCTCTGAAGTCAGAATCAAACTGTGTACTCTGTGTTTATGATGTGAAGACATAAACCATCATGCTAAACCCACCCTCTCTGAAATACTTGAAAAATACAGCTTCCATACTACTAACACTACACTTCTAAACCTTATAGATACTGTTATTAAAGAAAGAGATAACGACAAACTAGTCTCCCTCTTATTTCTATACTCGTCGACAGATTCAGTACAGTTTGTCCCAGCAAACTTTTACTTCAAATGTCCAGTTTAGGTCTATCGCAGAGCACCCTTCTATGGTTTAAAAGCTACTTGTCCAATAAATATCGGTCAGTAAAATGGCACATCACCCTCTCTCCATGCCTCCAAGGCACCACCAGTGTACCACAAGGTCTTCTCTTTAACACATCAGCACCAGCACCACCCACCGATCCACACAATAGGCTTCCCTAATACAATACGCTGATGACTACACACTCAAGTGTATCGGATAACTTGGCACATCTCCAAAAAAATACTGAGGAAGCTGTAACAGACACTGAAACATGACTTTGTAACTCACAACTCATGCTCAACCCCCGCCCCCCCCGACAAAATACTGCTGTTTCACTCAGAGCGCTCTCTCATAAAAAAGCATTTAAAATCCTTTATCCTAATAATGCACCATCTGAAGTCCCTTCTAATAGCAAATAATGAGGGAGAATAGTAGATGATTATAAGTAATACTGAATAATAGTAATAGTAATAATAATAATAATAATAATAATGATAAAAGTGGATGATGGTGACTAAATTTGCAGATGACTGCAAGCTAGGAGCAGCCACTGAATCTTGAAATGACTTGGCCATCCTGCAAGGAGGTTTGTCTCAAATAAGTAACTGCTGTCAAAATCATGGTCTGAAACTACATACCAAAAAATGCATTACTGTATCTTTTGGGAAGTCATCTACCCCTGGGAACTACCCCACTGACAATACGCCCCTAAGACTTGAACCAGTTGTTCAGGATTTGGGAATAGATAGTGACTTAACTTTTGAATAAACCAAGCAGAAACATTGCAGTGTGGAGGGTGTGAAGTTCACTTCTTGAAATGTCCTATGCAACTAGTTCACTAATAAAAATCGAACTTTAAAATACGTACTACAAAATAAAATAAAAGTTCACAGTTGAATTAAGAATGTTTGTTTGTGTCTTTTGACTTTTCCCGGTTAGGGGTCGTCACAGTGGAACTCCGGTCCGCTAATGATTGGTAGTTGATTTTTACGTACCGGCTTGCCAAGCCTGACGCACAACCTTCAACAAAGGTACGCCCATTCACGCATGTCTCCACGCAAAAGACGCTCTAGCTGAGAATCGAACCGGACAGTGTCTTACTGTGAGGCGACAACGCTACCGCAGCACCACCACCGCGGTATATCCTTTATTGAAACACACAAATAAGCGATACTAGTTGAGTATAATGAAAATGAAGTTTCTGCTTGGTTTATTCGTGAACTAGGTGCATAACATATTTCAAGGAGTGATCTTCACACCTTCCACATTGCAAAGTTTCTGCTTGGTTTGTTTTTGACCTAGTATATGTTGCATACTAGGTTTTCTGAGACTTTGAGGGATACCACAGATTTTTCTTTTCACTTAACTTTTGACCAATGTGTGTCTGTTGTAAGAAAGTCCTTCTGTATTGCACAGATTATAAACAAAGTGATTGTGTCTGGATCTAGGGATGTCATTGACCCCCTTAACTCAGCCTTCATTGGGCCGATTGCTGCACATAATGCCCCCCTAGGCATGTATCTGCTCAGACACATGCAACAAATGGAGCTCCCACAAAGATACCTTACTAAAAGGATGCAAGGCCTAAACAACAGGTCCTACATGGACGGACTGAAACCTGTCACTGTACTCGGTATCCTACAATCTCCTAAGATGTTACCTGTGTCTGGCATAGAAGGAATCCGCTGACTTATTACTAATGGACTTAATGCACATCAGTAAGTCAAATGGCATCATAAATACTTTGCCTAGTCATCTAATCCTCTTCTGCAACATCAATAAAACAGTTTGGAGGGACAGGTAAATAGCAGAAGATATCGCTGCTGTGAAACAGACTCCCCATCCACATAAAACAAAGTTCATCCCTGTCCTTTTTCCAGTGTAACTTAGATATATGGATGAGAAACAGAAAATTTACCCCTGAACTGCCCCATGCACACAAATGGGCAGATCAGCTCCTAAATGCTTTATCCTGTGCATGGGTCCACACAAATTAAATATGGTATGATTCCAGTAATTATCATTAGGGGTAATATGTAATTATCAACCATGCGACAAGTAAGGCCAATCTGTAATGAAGTGGGATAGGTTATTTCAAACACAAAAAGAGAAACTAGCTAGATAAAATTACCTGTAAGAGCAGCTAGCGTAGTACTTGCCTATGAACCTATAAACCTATAATCTTACATTTGACATGCGCATAAAAATGCATAGAAAAACTCACCAAAAACTTGGAATTGCTTCAGAGATCCAAAATCATTCTCACCAACACAACTAAAGCTACACTGACCACTACTTAGCACCCCCCTCACTAGTTTATGGAGCACCCATTCTTACTAACTTCCAGGCAGCATCAAAAGCAGAATTTGAGAAATGTTACTGCAAAATGGCTAAATTTGCAGCAAATGCCCCTTTCAGAACCCACTATTGTATAGCAGTGAAAGCCTAAATTGGATAGAACTAGCCCATCAACTAATATATACAGAGCTTCTCCCCGCCTACAACATTAGCCAGCATACATCTGCTTGTCTGGCATGAAATCCCATTTGACACAACCATGTTCATACCCAATCATTATGATTCAGTGAGGACAAACCTTTCTGTCCACAAACCATATCAAATCTGCAGGACATGATCTATATTTATACCATGCTGCTAAGGCCAGGTACTCCTTACCTATATCCATCAGGTCAACACCCTCCCTCCAGTCCTTCAAAGCCATTCTGAAATAATTCTTGGCCAAAATCTTTCTCTGTTTTTGCTTGGCTTCGACATAACAATTTTCCTAAATATGAAGAAGTTCCTATTCATACCTCAAATCTTCTGACTCCCCTTTTCACTCATTTCGTAACAGCATCTAGACATGTAATAATTTATTTTTCCCTAACTTCATATTGCAATTCCTATATGTATTATACAACTTTTACCTTTAACTTAACAATTTTCCTAAATATGAAGAAGTTCCTATTCATACCTCAAATCTTCTGACTCTCCTTTTCACTCATTTCCTAACAGCATCTAGACATGTAATAATTTATTTTTCCCTAACTTCATATTGCAATTCCTATATGTATTATACAACTTTACCTTTAACTTCTAAAACTGTCTAAAATTTGTCTTATTTATTTGTATTTTATTTTTATTTCACATTTGTTTACCGGGAAAGTCCAACTGGACATAGGTCCTTTTTCAAGCGGAGGCCCAGGGAGAAAAGCTCCAGTAAAAATTGCATATGATTACATAAAAAATGCATAAAACACAAAAGTACATAAAATAAACAATATGAAATCTGCACACTCTTTGTCTATGGATAACAAGTTATAACATAGCAAATTCCATACAGCATATAGTAATAAAGGCAAAAATGCTTAGAACATTGTTACATGTAGTACATAGTAAGAAAATCATCTAGGTTTTTTATATAATGTTGTAGACAGTATAGTAATAATGCTTAGGCAGGTCTTCACTTTTTAGAATATTTGGTAGTATAGATAACATTTCTGTAATAATTAAATTATTATTATTATGTAAGTTGTATTTTTTTAACTAAATTTGTCACGTTATGTCCAATTTGCTATCATTATTTAAACTGTAGATTTTTTTTGAGGTTTTTAAAATTGTTTTCAAAATGTTTTTGAAACACGGTGGAATATTTCTCCATGGGCGTCCAATAAAAATGGACACGTACCCAGTTAGACTTTCCTGGTAGTCAGACGTCAGTAAACAAATATCATGCTTGACCTTGTCCTTACAAATGTTTCCTCTGCTTACACGCCACTAATATAACATAATGTAATATAATATATTTAGGAGGGTGGCTTAATGGTTAAGGTGTTTGCCTTACAAACACAAGATGAAGGGTTTGAATCTCACAAGGGACAATTGGCCAGGCTTAAAATGGCACGCAAGGGCAGTTAGCTTAGTACTAATCTAATCTAATCTGTGAATCTATACTACCTGTGATTACAAGTACCTACATGAAAACCAAGAAAATGTGAAGCCGACTGTTGTTTCGTTTGAGCCAGCAGGAAAACATACCCAGTATCTGAGCAATAAAACATGGCCATAATCACTGCCACATGCAGCACCAGGAGGTGAAGTGACAACTCTTCTTTCACAACTCCTCAACAAAACTAATTCTAAACTTATTGCCACTATCCACAAAAGGAAAACAGAATAAATATTGTACAAATAATACCTGACTAATAAGCAACACTAAAACCTTCAACAATGAACACATCTCAGTTGAGCTAAAGTCCTGCAGAACAAAGTAAAAAGAACATGGTAAACCTCCTAGAAAGCCAGACTCCCAAGCAGTCAGTGAAAAAAATAGCCAGTTAGCAATGTAAATAACACTCCTTCATTAACACAGACACACACACACACTCAAATTTCTGCACAGTCTAAGTGCAGAAAAACTAGCAACCTGTAAAAAATTTAACTTACAGTACAAAACTTTACACTATATAAACCATGCAACATGGTAACAAGAAGTACATCATATACATGTCCACTTAAATGTCTCCAGTAATTAAACCAAACACAAGAGATGCCATCAGTAACACAGTTTAAATCTGAATCTCCCAAACCTAAAAATGCTCGCTTACATGTAATGTCCAAGTGTGTAGTCTAAACAAGTCCCATTAATTTTTCGAGCCACCATTTCCTCCAAAGCGGACTGCCTCACGAGATGACTTTAACAGACTCTACAAAACAGCATAAACAAAAGAATATAGCCATTATCTGCAAAACTAACTCTGAAATTCAAGTTCACCTATAGCAAATTGTGACAGTCATTTAAAATCCCACTGTCACCATCCACAAAAAGTAAAATGTTTAAAGTAGTAATTTAATAAAAAAGTGCTGCACCAACAACCTCTTGTCCTACCGGTGATATTGTACTGTACTGTACTGGCTCACCTTCAGTTTTGCGCAGGAGTGGGTGTGGTCCGGATGATTGACGAGTGAACCTGAATATGAAATGAGGCATGACTGGCATGCCATGCATATTAGCCACTGACATCATGCATACAATGATTGTAGATGAGCAGCATTTGCAACAGGTTTGCTAACAGATTATTAAAACAAGTTCATCGGAACATTCCGTAGTAACAGCTGCTTAACTCAGCTGCTCATCTACATTCATTGCATGCATGATGCCAGGGGCTAATATGCATAGCATGCCAGTTTCAAAATATACCCTTCCTGTTGAGGAAGAATTACCATTATTGTTTCATGTAACATTGCACTACTCTTGCTGGTATTAATGTAAAGCACTGGGTTGTATATAAGCCGGAGTTGGTATATCCAAGTGGTGGGGTGTGTGGGGGGCACAGTGCCCCCACAAGGGGGTGCAGGGGGCTTGCCCCCTGCAAAAGCAAAGGAAAAAATGTAATTGCTGTTTCTATAAAAGAAAAGGCGTGGAAATCACATTAAAATATTCATGCCTTGGACATTCTTTTCTGGCGTGAAAATCACATTGTGTTGGTTATTCATGAGAACAGCAACACGTCAACCAGCTGGGGCGGGGTTTGGGTGGCGCTTGCTACTGCGCAGCTGGTGAGCCAGTACAGTACAATATCGCAGTCCAACCTTCCCTTATGACTGGTTCCACAACTGAGTGGAATTCTGTAGAAAGTGACACACGCTTTATTTCATAAAACAGCGTACCAACCTTCAAACAATTTGGCCAAACCTTATCTCTCCACATGATGCTTGTGGGCAATATCTGACTTTACTACTTTGTAATTAATGCATGAATAGATTACATTGGTTAAACACATTCAGATAAATACATACATTGAAATGCATAAGACATTTAAAACAGCTCAGCATTTAGACCTCTCATTCAATGAAATGAAAGTCAGTACGAAGTCAGAAACCAATGCACTTAGCACCTCATCAAGTTGGGTATGACCATTTTCACCTCTGCTGGCACCCATTGTTTACTCCAGTATGTCCAAGATCAAAAACACTATTTTTTATATATTTAGTCAACGTTTTAGTTAATGTAGCAAACTGTAAGAAACTGAATTTTCGGTGGAGATTAATATCTGCAGAAAATGATAAATGTGAAAAAATAATTTCAGTGAAAATCAGGGGAACCACAAATTTCAGCTGCCCAAGAGGAGAGTTGAGCAGCAGAGGTCGGCATGAGAGGAAACGCATTCATTTTAATAATGTGCTTCTCCTGCAAGAACCAGAACCTCTAAATGTATGAGCTGGGTTAGGTTTACAGAAAATGGCATTTAAAGATCGCCTGAAAAAAGCAAAAAGTACATTAAATTATTTTGACTGACACACTTTTTATTGAAGTCATGTAAACCTGTTATGGTCTTGAAATGCAGTCACCAGTGCATGTACTATGTGTAAAAATACCATGTATATACCTTTTGTCCAAGTCTTCTTGACATACTGTATAAGATCTCAGCCTTCACTGCAGACAAGACAGCACATAGTCCTCCACTCCCACATACTACAACTTTATGCAGGTCACAGAAGAGTCACCAGGAAAGCAGGCCTAAGCATGTTATGCCCACTAACTTTGCTTCTGTACATAAGCGTTACATATCAATTGAGCTGCAAGGACATTTCAGCTTTGCCAGTACCCACCCTTAAGCCTTTCCTCCCTTTTCAAGAAGGGCCAGGCCATTCATACCAGGGATGAATTTAAGAATACTCAACCAATTGCCCTTTTTAAAGGCAGACAGTGTTTCGGCATGTTTTACTTGGAGAGTTACCTTGTTCTAGAGAGGTGTGTATGCACTGTGTTATAAATCTACACCTCCACCATGTGAATTTATTTGTTGGAGTGGATTTATATCTAAGGTCCTAGTATTAGCTGGCCTAATTGGTTTATATATGTACAAGAATGTTTGGATTACTGGATCCATTGTAACCAGCAAAGCCTCCTTGCTCCACTGTAGTAACGCATGATAACCCTGCCCTTAACCCTAACCTGCATCTTAAACCAAAAAAAAGGTGCTTCCATAACACTACCACTACAGAAGACAGTTGGAACTGTCATCACCCTCTAAATTTATCTCCTAACCTAACCCTAGACACTTACAATCACACACAATTAATCTATCCTCTTACCCAATCTATCCCCTAACCCTATAATACACACAAACAAACACACACACACACACACACACACACAGATAAATATAGATACACTATGCACACACACACACACACACACACACTCTCTCTCTCTCTCTCTCTCTCTCTCACACACACACACACACATACACATACACATACACACACACACACAACCATTATACAGTGCAATGGAAAAGTATTTGCTCCCTTCCTGATTTCTTATTTTTTTGCATGTTTGTCGCACTTAAATGTTTCAGATCATCAAACAAATTTAATTATTAGACAAAGACAACCTAAGTAAACCCAAAATTCAGTTTTTAAGTGATGATTTTATTTAAGAAAAAAAAAACTATCCAAACCTACTTGGCCCTATGTGAAAAAGTAATTGCCCCTAAACCTAACTGGTTGTGCCAGCCTTAGCAGCAACAACTGCAATCAAGTGTTTGTGATAACTGGCAATCAGTCTTTCACGTCGCTGTTGAGGAATTTTGTCCCACTCTTCTTTGCAGAATTGTTTTAATTCAGCCATATTGGAGGGTTTCCAAGCAAGAACAGCCTTTTTAAGGTCATGCCACAGCTTCTCAATTGGATTCAAGTCCGGACTTTGACTAGGCCACTCCAGAACCTTCATTTTGTTTTTTTTTTTTAAGCCATTCAGAGGTGGACTTGCTAGTGTATTTTGGATCATTGTCTTGCTGCAGAACCCAAGTGTGCTTCAGCTTGAGGTCACAAACTGATGACCAGACATTCTTCTTAAGGATTTTTTGGTACAAAGCAGAATTCATGGTTCCATCAATCACAGCAAGTCGTCCAGGTCCAGAAGCAGTAAAGCAGCCCCAGAACATCACACTACCACCACCATGTTTGACTGTTGGCATGATGTTCTTTTTCTGAAATCCTGTGTTACTTTTACACCAGCACACCTCCCAAAAAGTTCAACTTTTCTTTTGTCAGTCCACAGAATATTTTTCCAAAAGTCTATGGGATCATCAAGATGTTTTTTGGCAAAAGTGAGACGAGCCTTTATGTTCTTTTTGGTCAGCAGTGGTTTTCACCTTGGAACTTTGCCGTGCGTGCCATTTTGTGCCCAGTCTCTTTCTTATGGTTGAGTTATGAACACTGACCTTAACTGAGGCAAGTGAGGCCTAGATGTTGTTCTGGGTTCTTTTGTGACCTCTTGATGAGCCGTCGCTGCACTCTTGGGGTATTTTTTGTAAGCTGGCCACTCTTGGGAAGGTTCACCACTGTAACATGTTTTCTCCATTTGTGGATAATGGCTCTCACTGTGTTTAGCTGGAGTCCCCAAGCTTTAGAAATGGCTTTGTAATCTTTTCCAGACTGATAGATGTCAATTGCTTTGTTTTTTATCTGTTTCAGAATTTCTTTAGATCGCGGCATGATGTCTTCCTTTTTGGGATCTTTTGGCCTGCTTCACTTTGTCTGACAGGTTCTATTTAAGTGATCTCTTGATTCAACAAGTCTGGCAGTAATCAGGCCTGGGTCTGGCTAGTGAAATTTATCTCAATTTTCCCAAAAAAGGTGATTAACCACAGTTACCTCATGATTTAATAAGGGGGGGAATTACTTTTTCACATACAACCGTGTAGGTTTGGATAGTTTTTTTTCCTTAGTAAATAAAATCATCACTTAAAAACTGCATTTTGTTTACTTGGGTTGTCTGTGTCCAATATTTGATTTTTTTTGATGATCTGAAACAGTTAAGTGTGACAAACATGCAAAAAAATAAAAAATCAGGAAGGGGCAAATACTTTTTCATTGCACTGTATATTTCCATAGACATATAATAGATATAGACATCAATGATATATTTATTACTATATAAAGCAGGACAACAGGAAATCAAGTGTTGATATAGTATGACTTGAAGGCACATATCAGCATAGACAGCATAGGATATGAGGACTGCCTGGGTCCACATGGGTGGGGCATTAGGAATAAAGAAGGAGAGGCCACTGTAGACATCTGCCTGCCGAATGGCCTGACAGTAGCCAACACATGGTTCAAAAAGAGATACTGTCAGGAGATTGCATACAAGAGTGGCTAAAGTGGAACTCGAGTAAACTTCCTCCTAGTAAGGAAAGGACAATGGGGTTGAATTCATTGTAAAGTCATCCATAGTAAAACAGTCAGACCATAGTACAAAACACAATGAGCTGCAAGCAGTGGTCATAGAAGGCTTCTAAGAACAACAGAGACCAGGCTGAAGACCTAGAAGTACTGTGGAGAAAGCACAACAGTTCTAGGAATTTCTTAGAGCTATTGCACCTCAAGAAGAAGAGGAAATAACTGGAGATGAAGAAGATTGGAAGCACCTCAAAACAGCATGGATGAGGACCACAGAGTATATATATATATAGGCATGGAAAATTTTAAAGGG